>NC_056739.1:1528900863-1529083044 GCF_019279795.1 Protopterus annectens | reverse complement strand
GTTCTGGCCTTATCTTACTACTCCCCACTCTACGTCCTTGGTAGGAGACCTCTGCCATACCCACCTGACATTTGCTTGGCTTAATGGTCAACTCTGCCCTCTGTAGTCTGCCCAGCACCTCCCTAAAATGCTGAAGGTGCTATGGCCAGGAATTGCAGTAGATGGCAATATCATCCAGGTATGCAAGGGCAAACTCTCCTGCTCCTGCTAGGATATTATCTACCAGCCTCTGGAAAGTCGCTGTGGCATTCTTCATCCCAAAAGGCATCTTTGTGAACTCGTACAAGTGAAAAGGAGTCACAAAGGCTGACTTCTCTCTAGCACTGGGAGTCAAGGGCACCTGCCAGTAACCCTTGGTAAGATCAATGGTTGTAAGAAACTTAGCCCCACCCAGCTGCTCTCGGCCTCATCTGTCCTAGGCATGGGGTAAGCATCCGACTCTGTGTGACTATTTAATTTCTTGTAGTCCACACAGAACCTGGTGCTGCCATCCTTCTTTGGCACCAGCATCACTGGGGAGGCCCAGGGACTGTTGGACTCTTGAATCACCCCTAGTGCCAACATCTCCTGTACCTCCTCCCTCGGGTCTGTCTGACTCTCTCAGGCACCCTACAAGGGGCCTGCCTAATAGGCCTTTGGGATCCTGTATCTATCTGGTGCTGCACTAGGTGAGTGCACCCTGGTTTCCCAGTGAACATGTCCCCAAATTCCTGCAACACAGCTTGGATTTCTCAAAACTGTGTAGGAGATAGCTGCTGGGACATTGCTACCCCTTCCACTGAGGTGTCAGCTCGAGCATCACTGAGGAGATCAGTCCCCAGATCTCCCTCAGACGTCTCCTGCAATCCACTGCAAATGATCAGCACAAGGGCCTCCCTATCATGGTAAGGTTTCATCATGTTAACATGGTACAATTTGTGCCCCTGCCATCTGCCTAGCAGTTCCACCATGTAGTTAACATCACTTACCTTTCTTCCCACCTGGTAGGGTCCCTCCCAAGCTGCTTGCAGCTTGTTGTGTCTGACAGGAATGAGAACCATTACCTGCTGCCCCACAGCATACTCTCTAGCTTGAGCATTCCTGTCATACCACACCCTTTTCTGCTGTTGAGCTTCTGCCAGGTTCTCCTGGGCCAAGTCCATGAGTTCCCCAAGCCCTGTCCTGAGGTTTGGGACGTATGCCACAACAAACTCCTTGTGAGACTCACACTCAACCTCCTACTCATCTCAAATTAAATCTAGAGGTCCCCTAACCCTATGGCCATACAGCAAATCAAAGGGTGAAAAACCTGTGGATTCCTGGAGAACCTCTCTGTAAGCAATCAACAGATGGGGCAAATATTTGTCCCACTCCCTCTTAAACAAATCTGCAAATGCCTGTAGCATGGACTTGATGGTAGAGTTTAAACTCTCAACAACACCATTAGTCTGGGGATGGTAGGGGGTGGCCTTCATGTGCTTCACCCACAGGACTTCCACAGAAAAGCCAGCAGGTCTGACATGAAATTGGCACCTCTGTCAGACAGCATTTCTTTTGGGAAACCCACCCTGCTGGAAATCTCTACCAAAGCATTTGCCACCTTCTCTGCCTGAATGGAGGACAAAGCCACCGCCTCAGGGTATCATGTAGCATAATCCACTACCACTAGGATATACTTTTTACCTGTAGAACTTGGGGTACTCAGAGGACCCACAATATCCATAGCTACCCTCTAAAATGGCTCCTCAATCACAGGCAAAGGCATCAAAGGAGCTCTCAACTTGTCTCCTGCCTTGCCTACCTTTTGGCACTGCTCACAGATCCTGCAGTACCCTGTTACATCTCTGGAAATTCCAGGCCAATAGAAGTTCTGCATAATACTTCTATTTGTACGTTTTATGCCCATATGACCTGCAAAAGGAATATCATGGGCTATGGCTAGAAGTGCCAGATGGTAGGCTTTAGGCAGTACCAAATGCTGTACACTCTCACCTTCTAGCCCTTCCCACAGAGGTCCACTCTCTGTACAGTAACCCTTTGTCCCAGTATAAAGATTCCTCCTTTCCTTGAGAATCAAGTGCCTCCCTAGCTTCCTGCCTCAGACCTTGCAATATAGGGTCTGAGAGCTAAGCCTGTCTCAAATCTCTCCTTGAAACCCTTCCCAGCTCCCCTTCCACAGGAAGTCTGGCATCCTCTGACAGCGGTGCCTCACTATCAGCCTGGTTACTACTACTCACCTCTACCTTTGCAGTCACTCTGTCCAATGGACCATCAGTACCCACAAGCAGCTCTGGCTCAAAGTCAGTCTCACTGCTACAGTGTAGCTCACTCTTTGAAGTAACCAACTCACCAGTCCTGGTTGCAAGTATGTAGTCTTGGTATCTCCGAGGCTACCAGACCCACATGCTTGTCTCCTAGCCTCACTGCGTGTAACTGCATAAGTACATGGTACTGCCTCATCCAAATCCTTTCTTCTCAGGACATCTGCAGGATGGTAGTTTAGTACCCCTGTTGTCTCAAGACAATCTACTATTGGCATTTTGTCTTTCCCACTTACTGGATCCCTCACCTTTGGTTCTCCACCTTGCCTCCGTGGACACCTGTATGCCACATGGATCCACTGGTTGCATTCGAAACATTTAAGCCTAGCTCCTGGACATGTACCTTGACTAGTGGCGTCCCCTGCTACTGGCATATTCTGTTGGGGTAGTCTGTGCTGCCCACCATAGGTTCCTTTAGACCCATGAGCAGTACTGGGGGTCCCCTTCCTGTGCAGAGCTGCCCTACTTGCCAGGTATAGGTTTATCTTCTTCCCCAACTCATCTGAAGTAGCACATTATCTATCAGCTTACCAGAGCCTCATGTCCTTAGGTAAAGTACTAAGGGCTTGTTCCCTCACCAAAAGATCTGCCAGCCCTTCCAAAGTGGTGACCTGACTTCCACTCACCCAGCTATGAAAATAAGTGCTCAGTTCAGCAACATATTCACACATACATTCATCTACCCTGCGTCTATGCTCACAAAACTTTTTCCTATACATTCCAGGTGTTAGCTTAAAACATTCTAAAAGACATTTTTTACAGCAGTATAATCAAAACATGCAATGTCAGACATTTTAGTCAATGCATTTACAGCTTTCCCATGGAGTAAGGGGGCAGAAACTGTACCCAGAGCCTTTGGTCAACACTATACGGTTTGCATACCCTCTCAAACATATGAATGAAACTATCAAAATTATCCCCCTCTTTAAATTGCGGAAGAAATTTACTGACCTGTTGTGCTTCTGGGGTCCAGTTACTCCCTTCCCCATTACCTCCATGACTCTGGCGAAAAGTCAGCATTTCCCTCTCATGCCTCCTATGATGCTCTTTATCCTCGACCTCTATCTCCAAATGCGTGGCCTCCAACTCAAGTCTCTTTAGCTCCAGCTGGATTTTTAAGTCCACTGCAGAAAGGTTGAGCTGTCCATTCTCTGAGGATACTGTATCTCCACTGCCAGTCTGATTGTCCTTCGTAGAAAGGTTGAGCTGTCCATTTTCCGAGGATATTGTATCTCCACTGCCAGTCTGCTTGTCCTCCTGGATGCTGTTTTCTGATGCAGGTGTAACCAAGGCTGCAATCAGGTTTGCCTTAGTCAGGTTAACATGCACCAGTCTCCTAGCCTCGCACATCTCCACCAGCTGGCTCCTAGTCAGCTTTCCATACTCCTCCGCTGACATGCTGCCTGCTCACCTTGACTAACTAAGCTAACAAAAGAAATAAAACAATTGTGATCTGAACTCTGAGTATTCACTGCATGGCTGATTTAGAGTACAAAACATTTTCAGAGATCACTGTACATAAGGTACAGGATTCACTCTACCCACACCACTATAAGCCAATTAGTATTTGCTGACTACTTAATATGTGATGTGGATATCCCAACCACTGCAAACCACATCTGATGGCCATGCCCTATCCCAGCAACCAGGGAGCCTCAATCCTCACCACTAACACCAGAGAGGGTGTCTCATATAAGAGGAAAGGATAACAAATACACACAGTAAAGTACAATTTCCCTTAAGTGCACACAGAGATCACAGTCAGTCTGGGGCCGGTTGCTCCCTTGCTCCCCAGGTCCACAATCAGACTCCCCACTGGCACAGCTATAGGGTCCAGATCTCAGCCCACCTGGCAAGCTAACCTCCAATACCCTCTCTGTCCAACCAGTGTTCCATGTCCCAGCCCAAGTAGCTGACACACACACACGCACACTTTGAGATAAGTATTTATACAACTTTACAGACACTCCTGGGAAAGGTTGACACAGATTCTCCAGCTGTGCCCTTTTACCCAAACTATATGGTAGTAATTACTGCCACCACCAGCTAATATTTATCAGCGACCCAAAGGCCCTTAAAAGGATGTCTAGTTATTACTGTGCAATATTATTGTCCAATTGGTAAGTGTGACTAAGCAGTCTAAGGCTTATTAGAGTGGCTTTGTACAATAAACTCTAAAAATATGCAATGTAATCTAGAGCTTAACTTATCTCTACACAAACCAGCCACAGTTAAAAGGTTTTAAAAATATTTAATAATAAATACTAAAAACACAAGACAATACTGCTACACCACAGTGCTATTCAAGAGTTCAGAGATCACACAGAAACTTAAAACAATACAGTAGGAAAGTTCTGATATAACAGAAAAACATGTAGTCTAATCTTTATAGTCCTAGCTATTTCTACAAGAAAACATATTTCTAAAGTAACTTACTTACATAGAGCAAGGCAGTGCTGAGTTAGATGTCCAAGATCAAAATGCTTAATAATCTCTGGTTCTCACTGTTTAAATTGCTATTGCAGTTCTGATAAAGCATTAAATCATCTTTTTACACTTACTGGAGTTCCCAGGCTGACGCATTAACTACATTTATATTCTTAACATCTCCCTTTTGTTATCTTGCAGCTGGTCAGGAACAGAGCAATAGAAATACATTTGCATGTTTAAGTCTAACAATTTAACTCTTGATTAAAACAATAGAAAGAATTTCTTCATCTAGACTATTCGACACCACTGTTCCCTTGAAAGGGTCACCACATGCTTTTACTGGGTCAGTAGAGAGCACTGTTGCCACATTTTATTTACAGCATTTCTTTACATTTAAAACAACAAGCCTGTGGTTTACATTTATATTTACAAATGATAGAATTATGTATCAAATTCTATCTGGCTAGGCTGGCAGCCTTCACCCTTCTCTACCAGTTGTCACACACCCATCAAAAGATAGCCAAAGCACCACAACTGCTTGATGTTAAAGACATTAACAATGCCCCTGCTAAACAAAAATCTCCTTCAATACTTAAGCATATGGCTTGACACAACTTTAGCTTTCAGAATCACAAAGGAAATACCAGAAATAAAGATATACCAATACATTTCTGAGACTGGGCATAGAATGCATGGAAAATCTCTCCCTGCCTAACATTACATGCTAGAGCTGCCCTTGGCAATGGAGTCATTCTAGCATAACTTGAATTTGGCCTGCCCATTAATGATACCACTTCCATTAAAAACTCATACACCCTGCAGAGTATCACCAATAAAATATGTAGCTTCACAGAAAGCTCCCCTCTCACTAACAACTGCCTTATACTTTCATAAGCCACCTGGTTCACTTCTCTTCGTCCTGGAACATTCTTCCCTCTTGCAGCTAAGTCCCCTACTAAAATATCCTCCAATATCAGAAGACTGTCCCCATCAACCCCCATACTAAAAACATGCAAAAATAAGCTACACTGTGCTGACAATACCTTTTCATTTCTAGCACTGAAAGAATAACATTCCTAATCTTTACCTAAAGGACCTCTCCTCCTAAGCCAAAGTCAGACCCCATTTCAAAGCATATCTCCAAAAAGAAGTCCATTTTATGTGTTTCTAAGTGGACAATATCATATGACCACACTATCTCATCTTTCCACTCTGCAGTCTCTTCAGTCCTTCTTTTTGCATTCTAAGCCTTTAACCCTTTTGACATTTTCTAATGTTTGTAAATAATCTTAAAATTTACCTTTCTATATAATTACTCTTGCTTTCTTATGCATTATTCTGATGTTGTTCATTCTTTTCTTATTTCTGAGAATGTATCCACCTGAGTTTGACTTAAACTGCTCCATTGTGCTCAGTATAGTCTCCCAGTAAATAACATAAAATAAAATAAAATAAAATACAAAATAATCCTAAACAATGCTATACCCAATGCTTAATGCACATAGCTGACTAAAATAGTTTTTAGTAAAGGGAGAAGACAAATCTTAAAATATACATAAACCATGTCTGGAAATAGTACCTCCCTGCCCCACAATAAAACTATAGTATCCTTATGTTTACCCTCTGGACTTATACTGAGATGAAAGTGAAAGCACAAACGACTTAATAATACACTTCTACATGTTGCTGTCAGGTGTGTGTGTGTGTGTGTCTGTGTGTGTGTGTGTGTGTGTGTGTGTGTGTGTGTGTGTGTGTGTGTGTGTGTGTGTGTGTGTGTGTGTGTGTATATATATATATATATATATATATATATATATGTGTGTGTGTGTGTGTGTGTGTGTGTGTGTGTGTGTGTGTGTGTGTGTGTGTGTGTGTGATTGTGTGTGTGTAGTATATCTCCTAACCCACTCCAGCACATTAGCTTCTTGTTTACATGTTTGACTGTTAGGAAAGTGAAAAAATAATGAGCACAGTAATATATTCCAGCTTATGGCTACTATAAACCATGCATTTTCCCTAGACAAGCTACAGTGACCTTCTCTGCATACCTCTGAAGTGTGAGTGACAGGAAGGTAAATGAATCATGACCACACTATCTCCAGCTCCACACAACCTACAGTAAACCTTTGCACACACCTCTGAGCAGCGCCAGTTTTAGAACAGATGGGACCCAGGAAAGAGGTTGAGGATGAGCCCCCCTACTAAACCTGTATTACAATCTCCTTCTATGTCTGAGTTCTGGGGATCTGATGTACCCAAATGCATTGAGGGTCTGGATGTTATTGTTATGCAATTCACTGTATTCCTTATTTTTGAAAGATAATTACCTATTATCATTTCTTTTTTACTGAGAGACAGATGAGTTCTGTATGTACACCCAATATTGTGTTTAGCCACAGATAAAAATGATATAATTTTCTCACACAGATGCACATATGTAGTTACACTGCCCTTGAAAAGTGACATCTATCACAAGACACACACACACTCTGCACAGTTATTTACAGGCAAGTCAGAGGAATATGAGTTCAACTACGGTATATCATTGGGGTATTACAGGAATCCAGACCACTTGGATAAAATAACACAGAGATGGGGAGGGCATAGAGACTCTACACAGAATGAATTACAGCCAAGACCTCAACCAGAGAATAATGTGCTGTGAGATAGCAATGCCACATACTGTGCCATTTCCTCAATGATCAGTTGCTATTAAACATATCCTGCACATATGGAAATATAGTCGCATATGTGATCATGATCTTCAACTGCAATGGAAAGTGAAAAAAATTATGGCCAACTTGTTACTTTTAGATACACCACAACACCCCATAACACAGTAATTTTCAATCATATGGAGCCCCTGCACTCAACAATTACAGACACTTTATTAATTATGCACACTTCAGATGCTTCTGTGTGTTTAAGAAATGGACACATTAACATCTTCCAGAAAATACTGTTGATTAGAATTAGATAGTACCTTTATTCTTATAACAGATAGATAGATGTTAAAGGCTTCACGCATGCTTCATCAGATGAGATGAAGGTATGAAGCACGCGAAAAGCGCTTTATCTTTTATAAGCAAAAACATGTGCAGCGCTTTTATCCTTTATCTACATCTTCCAGTTTATATAAAATAAATGCACAAGACTTCTGCAAAGCCAGATTAATGACTGTTGATACTGGTCCCAGTAACACAGTCAGAAATTTCCATCCACAGACAGCCTCCATACCCCACAATTATAGCCATATTACCAAGTGTGCACACCTCAAATATCTGACTGGCTAATGCCTACAGTAATGAAGTTTAACTTTGTTTCATAAAATCTAGAGCCACAGTAAAATATTCCAACTTACTTAACATAAATGTGCATAAGCCCTGCAAAGCCAAAATAACAAATGTTTAACTTAAACAAATGACAGCTGATTCAGTCTGCAGTCCTCAGACAAACCACTTACCTAGCAATTATAGTCACATTGCTTTTTATGCACACTTCAGATGTGTGATTGTTAAATGAAATGGCCACCATAATGTATTCAACTTTGCTTCACAAAAAAGTAGCTTCAGTAAAATATTCCAACTTGCTTCTCACAAATACAACTTAGTCTTGCAATTCCAAAATAAGAATGTTTAACTTCAGCAAATGACATAGGGCCAATCTCTTTCTTCCTCACACAGACCCTGTACCAAGCAGTTATAAGCACATTGTTAACTGAGCACTTCAGATGTCTGACTGTGATAAAATAATGTTCATAATAATGTATTTTGACCTTGTTTCAAACACACAATAGCTACAGTAAAGTATTCCAACTTGTTACACACTAATACATATTAGTCTTGCAAAGTCAGAATCATAATTTCATAACTTGACCAAGTAACACCAGGACCACTCACCTTCATCCATAGACAAGCCTGGGTACACAGCAGTTTTGTTGACTCTGTATACCTCAGATGTTTAACTCTGATAAAAATAATGACCCTAGTAAAGTACTTCAAATTTGTTTCACACAAATAGCTACTGTAAAGCATCTGACCTTTCTTTAAATATATATTAGTCCTGCAAAGCCAGACTAATGATTGTGTACTTCAGCAGATGACAGCCAGGTACATCACTGTCATATATGGACAGCTTCATAGCCATTAATAGTAGCTGATTTATGCACACCTCAAAAGTTTGAGTATGATAAAAATAATGGGCACAATATTTATTTAGCCCTTGTTGACTGTGTTAGTCTTACTACGATAGTAGCCTCTTTTCAGGGGAGACCCGAGGCGATATTTATACTACTAGGGGAAATTTTGCCAGGGTATGGAGGAATTTCCCTTACACACAATCGTTACACATGGAAGTGCAAGTTCCTGCACACGTCCCATTCCTAATGCAGTGGCAGCTGAGAGGACTTTGCACAAGACGAAGAACTTACTGGAAGGAACAGAACTGAAAGCCATCTCAACAAAAGTTGATCTGGATGTTGCTGAGGATTCAGAGATGTTATTTAAGAAATGTTTATTTGGTCAGATGGAGGAGTCCATTAGAGAGGAATGTATAGTTACAACTCTCCAATTGGGAGGATAGAGGATGATTTACTAAAGGATCTTATTGAACAGAAGGAGCCAGAAAATGCAATATTATTGGGGGATATTAGGGATAAAATACAGGAAGAGGATACAGAAATGACATTAAAAGGGGATAGCGCTCAGGTAAAGAAAACCTATGCAGATGCAGTATGAACCTCACAAGGGTGACAAATGGATAGGAAAAAAGAGGACATGTCAATTAGAAAGTTTGTGGCAAGAATACAAAGCAAAAGAATCCAGGAGTTGAACAGATATGACAGACTTCTGTGGTGGCACTCGTCTTACATTGTATTTAATCTAGCTTATATACCTAGACATGTATGGTGTTTAAATCTGGTCTCAGTCAACTGGTGTGTGGGTTGCTGGTATATTGCAGTCATTGCATGATGTTTGGGGTTGCAGGTTGGCATTAAGTTTAAGGTGTTTGTCTCACAGACAACAGATACAGGGTTTGATTCTCACTAAGGGAAACTGGCTAGGCTTAAAATGGCCCAAAAGGGAGTTAGCCTAGTACTTACCTACGAACCTATTATGAGGTATGGGGAAATTAATTTTACCCTTGGGCATGAAAGCACAAGAGGTAAGAGCTTTCATTTTGATTAACAAGGAGTCATTTGACATTTTATACCATTTTTTTTGAAACTGCACTAGGCATGGAAAAGTTTTGTGTGAGCATGAAGAAAGACAGAATAATAATCCATGCAATCCATTTAAACAGAGGTAGAAAGAGAGACTAAAAAAGAAAATTTCAAAAAGATTTGTAAAGAATTAATAGACATTTCAAAAGTTTATGGACTGGGGATGAGATTGCAATGTCATTTAAAAAAATGGAAATAGAAAAATTTGTATACATTCTGAGTATCATACATGTTGAATGTAAAAAGGGTGTTGTAAAATATTGGGGACAACCAAAAACATATTTTTTGTGAGAAAGAATGACATTTAGTTATTAACCATGATAAAAAGAAACATTATATATGTAGTAAAACAGGACATGAAGCAAAGAAATGTGAACCTGAATGCCACAGATGTAAAAATGGACATGTATTGAAGGAATATAAAGAAAAAATAGAATGAATCAAGTATAATAAATCAGGATAATGATAAAAAATGGAAACAATGAAAGAAATAGATGAAACTTTAGAAGAAAAATGTAGATAAAAAAGGTGAAGGAGAGGAATTAGAAATAGAATCGGTAACTAGTGACTAGCAAGACAGTTGGAATGTAGTAAGAAGGAAAAATTCTATTGGTAAAAGAGTAAAATATAGAAAAATTAAATTTAAAGGTATTCATATAAAAGAATAGAAGAAATTGAATTAATGACAAATATAAAGTAAAGAAAGTAGTACAGGAAGAAAATGGCATCATTTAAATTAAGGAACTGAGAAAGGAATAATTTAAGGATTCTTTCAGTTAATGTAAACAGTATAAAACATAATAAGAAGGATAGGAATTTTAGAATGGTGCAACAAATATGATGATATTATTTTGGATGATATAACATTTCTGACATAAGAAGAAAGATTGCAGACACAAAAATATGGGGTGGGAAGATAATATGGAATATGGGGAATGAACAGTGCTAGAGAATAACAGTATTATGTAGAAGAGTAGTGAAGATTCTAGACATCATATAAGCAATAATGGGAAAATTACCAGCTGTAGATTTAAGATAGCAATGAGAGGTTAATAGAACTATTGCTAAAGATGCTTATGTGACTTATAAAGAAAGGGAGAATTTAATTCAGAGGATATTAGATTGTGTAGGTTTAAACATGCATATTGTAATTACAGGAGATTTTAATTGTGATTTAAGGGGAATAAAAAGAAAAGTGGAAAATATGTTAAAATGTGAGAAGTTATGTGAAATGTGGAAAACTGGTGATATCGATAGAAAATCTTGAACATATAAAAGGGATACTTTAAATCTGAAATTGATTATTTTAATGTGTCAAAATGGATATGTATAATGCAAGAGGAAACTATTATAACAGGTCTTTCAAATCATTTGACAATATGGTTAGAAGTATATCATAATAGAAAATATGTAAAAATAGGAAAGGGTAGAAAAAGAATAAATGAAAAAAATGGAATGAAAAAGGAAAGAAAGTAGTCAATTATGGAAAGATCAAACTACTATGAAAGTATTCTATGATAGTTCTGAATGGTGGATTACTTTTAAAAGAAAATATAAAGTTAGTTATTTACATTGATAGTGTAGAGTAAAGTAAGAAAGAAAGAAAGAAAAGCAGGAATATGTCAAAAACATATAAAGAAATGTTATAGAATTTAAAGAATAATAACAGAAAATTATGAAAAAAGAGAAAAAATTTACAAAAGAAACTATTATAAAATTAAGTAATTGTTCTATAAACAAAGATTTTTTACAAGGTAGAAAGGAAGAGGTATCACCCTATTTAAGCAAAATAGTGAAGGAGGATATTAGTGTGATGACAGAAATGAGAGGTAAAGAAGGTAATTTAAAGAGAAATCCAAAACAGATTATGCAAATTGTTGTAAGTTATGTGGAAGAAATATTTAGCAAGAAAAAGAGATACGGTACAAGGATATGGGATGTAACAAAAAAAATCTGAACAAATGACTAGAGAATTGGAAAAAGAAATTATGGTGCATGAATTAAAAAACATGTTTAAACAGTTACATTTAGAATCATCATCTCGCCCAGATGGAATTGGGTTTAAAACGTATATAAATCTAGAAGAATGGCAAAAAAAGTAATTATTATGTTTGTTTAATGAATGGTTAAATAAAGGTTTAAATCATAAGGAATTATGCACTGGGATATTAACATTTATATAGGAAAAGGGAGAAAAAGAAGATATTAAAAAAGAGACCAATAAACACAGACTATGAGATATTTATGAAAATAGTACATTAAAGATTTGAGAATAAGTTGCAACATATAATGAAGAAACTGTATATGGTATGAAAGGAAAAGGATGTCAAGAGCTATTAATGATAGTAAGAGAAATAGTGGATGATATGTAAAAGGAGAACACATTTAAATCATATGGTAGGTGATATTAGTAAAGCGTTTGGCTCAGTACAACATGGTATGTTGTGGGAAATAAAGGAAATATATAATATTAGCAATAAAATTAAGTAAGTATGTATAAGACTGTGAAACAGTAATAAAGTAAGAGTTTACGTGAATGGTTGCTTAAGTAAAGAAATTGACATGAATAATAATGCAAGACAAGGATGTTCTATGATCAGTATCTTATTTACTTTAGTTATGAATACAATAGTCATTGAGGTTATTCATAAAATGAAGAATGCAAAATATGCAGTTCATACAGATATTGAAATTCTAGTTATGATGTCATACACAGATGATATTAACATAACTACTAAAAATAAAGAATGAATGAGAGAAGTTATATTTTATTTAGCTGATTGTTTAAAAGAAATAGACATGATTTTAAATAAAGAAAAAATGCAAATGAATTGGATATACAATAAAAATAGCAGATATATAATTCTCTATGAAAGAAATATCCATTTTAGAAAAAGTTTTGACAAAGGAGGCAATAGAAAGGAATGTGATATAATATTAAAGGAATTGAAAGATACTTGTATTTTGTGGAAAATGTACAGATTAGCTTGTAAGAAGAAAGTCTGATTAATTCGATATTAATAGATAAGATAGTATACTTATCAAGTGTTGTTATGATTCCTAGAATATATGAGAAGCCTTTATTAGAAATATTTTTCCTTTATATGGGGATCTAGATTAAACCCTGCTGGAAGGAGAGTATTGTATATGAACAAAGAAGAATGAGAATTAGACATGTTAAACCCAATACTGTATGCTGCATCATTACATTTGTATAAGGTTTGGAAATGGTTAAATAAAAAAAGGAAATTTAGTAGCAAGATTATTTAAATTTAAGTATGCAGAACAGTGAGAAATAATAAGATGTAATAAATGAATGTTACAATGAAGAAATAGAGAATTACCAACACAAGATAAAAATGTGGAAATAAAGATTGATGAAGCAGAAGGAAGAAGATAGATAAACGTGGTAAAGAAATAGTATGAGAAAATATTATTGCATTAATCCATGGGGAAATAGTCCAGAAGAAAATATTAAAACAATTAAAGAAATAAATAAATGGTACAGTCATAATGTTGAATGTCAATTTTTTTATGGAGATTGGGAATACAAATTACTAATAAAAGCAAATATGCCCTATAAAAAGAAAAGTAAAATAATAAGCTTGTATTGTGGTGAAGAAGAAACAACAGAACGTAAATGTAAAAGAATTAAATTGTGGGTTAAATTATGTGCAGACTTTTTGGGGAACTTTAAGAGTAGTGATAGTATAAATATAGACATGACTGAATATGGTCATTATGAGAAAAGAAGTTGTTTGTCTTTCAGCTTTTCCTGGTTAGGGGTCACCACAGTGGAACTCCGGTCCGCTAATGATTGGCAGTTGGTTTTCTTATGGTGTCGAGTTGCCAGCCCAATGCCCAACCTTCAACGAAGGAACACCCATTCAACGCATGTCTTTCAAACACCCACTCGACTGCAGGGAAGACATGCAGACTCCACACAGAAGGCACTCCCAACCCAAGCCGAGAATCAAACAGGAGAACCTCTTGCTGTGAGGCAACAACACTACCGCTGCACCACCGTGGAAGTTCATTATGAGAAAAGAAGTAAAGAATCAAAATTAAATTTGGATAAAAAAGTGTTTTATGTAGTACAGGTAATATGGAATAAGAGGATTAATGAAGTTATGTTGAATGGAATATGGACATTGTCGTTAATATTAAAAAAAAATATTAGACTATGGTTATGGAAAAATGAGTGGGGTCGAATTAAGAAGTATGTATGTATATATGAACAATAGACTGATATGCAGTAACATGAAAATGAAAGCTACTTTAAATAATTCTATAAATGAGTAAATATGCATATAATGTAAAAAGATATAAATAAATGAAGGACACTATTCTTTTGATATGTGTTGTGGGATTTTTTACATCCACCTGAGCTTGAGCTACCAGCAGCTCAAGCAGATGGGCCTCAATTTAACATCCAACCCGAAGGATGGTACACTCAGGATTGCAGTTCCCCCTTATGCTGCACTGCAGGGGCAGAAATTGATCTACCTGATGTGTGAATAGAACTCACAGTTTTCTGAACCAATGGCAAAAGTGCTACCTGTTGTACCACTGACACTGGCAATAATTTTATTTATTTTATTTTATTTTATTTTACATTTGTTGACCGGGCTAGTCTAGCTGGATACATGTCCTTTTTCAGTAGAGGCCCGGGGAGAAAAGCTCTAGAAGAAAAGAAGGTACATATAATATACAAGCATAAGTAAATGTTATTAACATAATTGGCTTTACATACTGTTTAAAACAGGTACAAAACTTATGTAGATAGTCTAACATGGTTACATTGTGAAACAGAAAGATCACTCTGGGTTGGGTAGAGGCTTAGGTGGTCCTGGACATTTGATGAGGTGATTTTAATTGATTAAGAGAGGTCATGAGTGATTTTCCTATGGAATTGGCATAGAGAGCTTCACATGGTCTGTACCTGGAGACTTTTAGATGATCTTTTGTCTGGTTGGTTGATTATTTTAAATGCCTCAGTGAGTTGGTTGAGTTTGAGAATATTGGTGTCCTTAGGTTTAGGCAGGGTGGGGATCTGTGGAAGGCATTCAGCTATTCATGGCCTATATATATATTATGTAGAGTTAGTTTATTGAGCTGTCTTATTGAAGGTGGAAGGGTAGATCGGGAGGCATATAGGAGGGTGGAGGGTAGGGGTGGCGATGCGCAGTAGGGTTTGTGTGGGGGTTACAGTTCTTTATTCTATACATGGACCCCAGTTTCTTGTTTACTGACTTAATGGTCAGGCTAACGTCGTATCAAATTTGTGGTCAAGCTTGTGGTCAATGGTCACACCTAGTAGTTTGGTGTGGGAGACAGGTTCTATAATGGTGCCATTGGTGGAAGACACATGGAAGGTTGGGTTAATGGCATTTGGATGTTCTTTTCCTTGGGAGGTAGTTAGAGTGGGGAAAAATAGTAGTAACTTGGTTTTGGTTGGGTTAAGTAAGAGTTTTAATTCTGAGAACCATTTTTCGAGTATGGTAAAGCAGTTTTGGGTTGTAGCTTGGAGTTTGGCGAGAGAGACGTCAGAGCAGATCAGGGTGGAGTCATCTGCATATTGAATGCAGGTTGCTTTGGGAATGACTGAGTGAAGATCATTTATAAAGACAGAGAAGAGAAGGGGACCAAGAATAGAGCCCTGGGGAACACCAATATTATTGGGGAGTAGGTCTGATAGCCTGTTATGCCACTGAACAGCTTGTTTTCTACCAGAGAGGTAAGCATTAAACCAACTTATGGTTAAATTGCTAAGATGAAGGGTTTCCAGGGTATGGAACAGCTGCTGGTGATTGACCATGTCGAAGGCTTTTGATAGGTCAAGAAAGAGAGCGGAGGATATTAATTTATTATTGCGGTTGTAATTGACTGAGTCAACAAAGGAGAGAAGAGCAGTGGTTGTGCTGTGATGGGGGCGAAAACCATGCTGGGTGTTAGACAAGAGGCTATTAAGGGTAAGGTGGCTTATGAGTTGTTTGTGAACACAACGTTCCATGATTTTGGCTAGTGGAGACAGTATTGCTATGGGTCTATAGTTGGATGTGTCCGTGGAGGTCCCTCCTTTGTGGAGAGGGATGATATAAGAGATTTTCCAAATTGAGGGAATGGTAGCTTCAGTTATGGTTCGGTTAATCAAGATTGAAACGGGATATGCTATGACATCAGATGCTATTTGTAAGTATTCGGCTGGGAGTTGGTCAGCCACTAGGGTGGTTGGTTTGAGTTTTTCAAGAGCGTATATAGGAGGTAGATGTTGGTTGTAAGTTAAAGGAGGGGTGAGTAGGGTCTTTAGTTAAAGTTACAGGTGAGGGAGTAGAGGTAAGCTGACTGGCTAGGGACTGAATGGTCTCGTAAAAAGAGTTAAAGGTGTTGGCTATTTCTTCTGGATCTTTCCCTATGAGTTTCTCAGGGGTGGGGGTGGTAGATTTGCCTGGATGGAGGAGGTTATTGAATCCAGCCCAAAATTTTTTAGGGTTATGCTGGTGTTTATCCTGGAGGTGACAGAAATATTGTTTTTTATCTGAAGTAATGGCTGCTTTTGTTGAGTTTCTAAGTTGTAGGAAGTTGGTGTGATCTAGGGGAGTTTTAGTAGCTCTCCATTTGTTCCAGGCCTGGTCTCGGAGTTTAATTTTGGTTTTAGTATCTCTTGTTAGCCAAGGTGCGATTCATTCCTTAGTTCTGATTAGTCGCTTTGGGGCATGGGAATCAAGTATCTTGAGGAATGTGTCATTAAAGTATGACACACTTTCATCTAAGGGTAAAGTTTTTAGGATGGACCAATTACATGATTTGAGGTCTGCAAGAAATTGGTCTGGGACAAATTTCTTACTATTTCTAACTAGTCTGGTTGGGGGGGGGGGTTAGTAGGTGGACATTTATGTTTTATAATAAAGGTAATAAGGTGGTCACTGAGGTCATTGGGAAGGGTCCCTGTGGTATAGTTATTTGTACCCTTGTTAGTAAGAATCCAGTCAATGATACATTCTTTTTGTTGAGCATTTCCAGTTCTAGTGGGAGATAGAATATTTTGGGAGAAACCATGTAGGTTGATGGGGTGAGGATTTGAGTGCACGGAGCAGAGGGACCAGTCAATGTTGAAGTCCCCTAGTACTATGGTTTCTTGAGGGTAGTTGGTGGCAAACCAGCTAAGAGTTTGTTCTAGGTTTTCTAAGTTTTTGCCTGGTGGTATATAGATTACTATAAGATTGATACTTTTTTGGCTGTTTAGGCATAGCTTTAGGGCAATCAGTTATAGGTTAGAGACTTTGGGAGGTTGGAGTGGATTCATTATGATATTCAATGAATTCTTGAACATGACAGCTATCCCCCCGCCCTTTCTAGTTGTCCGATCGGCCCTGAGGATGTTATACCCAGGTGGGATAATTTCTTCATCCTTAGTGCTAGGTTTGAGCCAATAGACACATGATGTCAGGGGAATGGGTAGCTAGCAAAGCATGTAAGTTGTGAACCTTGTTATTAATGCTTCTTAGATTGAGGTGGAACATAAGGAGGAAGCCAGCAGGGCTTCCAGCGGATTTTGAGGAGTTAGGGCCTGGGACAGTGTTAGGTCCTGGGTTGGGGTGGATGTCACCATCTTTTGTGATACATTTTTTCAAGTGGTCTAGTAGTTTTTGGAGTTTAATTAGTAATTTAAGATTAGCTTTAGTTATGGTTGCCTTAGGGTGGAAGAGGGTAGGATGTATTCTCTTGGAGATCAGGTTATTAGCAGGGTAGAGAGAGGGAGGGATAAGATTGGAGGGATGGTAAGAATGTAGGGAGGTGTGACCCCTGGGGAGGTGAGCTCCTGATAGGGCTGGAGTTTCATATCTGGTTAGAAGATAAGGAATAAGAAGGAGTAGTACTATGAAGGGGAGGATAGCATATGAGTTTCTATCCATGATATGGTGAGAGGCTGGTGGGTGTAAAGGACTAGGAGAATTTCCTTGGTAGAATGGGAGGGCAGGATGTGGGAGGGGGAAGTGACAGAGTGTTAATGGAGAGAGGTTGGTGGGTGGGAGGACAAGGAGAGTAACCTTGGTAGTATTGAAAGTCAGAAAAGTGGGAGGGAGAAGTGTCAGAGTGAGGGACAGTTGCGATTGGTCGGTGGCAAGTGGGATGGGCTGGGCGACCTAATAAATGTAGAGGTAGTGGGGGCGGTTGGGATAAGGGGGCAGGGTGGGGCGCGGAGCAAGCCCAAGCATAGCGAGGGCGAAGCGGAGCGGGGAATACACCACAAGGAGTTTTCCTAGGTCTTAAAGGTAACCAGCTATAGTTTCAGCTTGCCGTTTTTGCTGGACATAATTTCAGCAGTATAGTAACAGAGCCTGATTTTTAGAGCAGATACTGTCTGATTCCTGCCAACGGAACGCTTCCAGACTAAGAAACTTTAGCTAGGATGTATATTTTACCCTGAGTCGCTTTGGGTGTTTACACTTGATTTACAGTTATTAATTGGAGACTGGTCTGTGCATTCGCACTAGGAGGGAGTCCTTCAGTTCAGTGACGATAACCTGGGTGCCACGCAGTGAGCAGTTAGCATAGGGGGCTATCTATGATGAGATAAGGGAGAGAGACAGTGGCTTTAGTATCACAGTATATGGTGTTCTGAGGCTAATGAGATTCAGACATTGCACAGCACATTGCTAGAGTCTTTACAGAAGTAGTCAACATTTAAGTAGAACAATTACAAAGCACCCCCATTCAACAGGTAACACAGCACAGTAAACTTTGTATGCGTACCTACTAGCTAATAAGATTTGTCCATCTACACATTGACTGTGATAAATACGACGCTGTGTGAAGCCAACAGTACAATCAAACACTACAGTATTACCGTAGTAGTCTAATAAACAATTACGCTAAGCAAACTCTTGAAAACTAGTTAAAAATGAACAGACTGAAGTTTTTTCTGTTTTAAATACAAATTGTCTGAAATTAAAGCGATGCTATGCAACGCCAACAGTACATTCAACCCATCAGTATGTGCGTGAAAGGAAAGCAAACACTCACGCTAAGCAGTACACTGGATACATTGCAGGAAATAACAATATTTCAATGTTTTCTTAGTTTAAATAGGTTAGTACATACCTAGAGGCAAGGAGATGCGACCAGGCAGGAGGGCAGGACAGTACCTGTACTTTCCGATGATCAGGAAAATAATGGCGGAAAACTACTGGGGTGTAATGTAACTTCTCTGACGTCAGGGTATACACCACAAGGAGTTTTCCTAGGTCTTAAAGGTAACCGGCTATAGTTTCAGCTTGCCGTTTTTGCTGGACATAATTTCAGCAGTATAGTAACAGAGCCTGATTTTTAGAGCAGATACTGTCTGATTCCTGCCAACGTAATGCTTCCAGACTAAGAAACTTTAGCTAGGATGTATATTTTACCCTGAGTCGCTTTGGGTGTTTACACTTGATTTACAGTTATTAATTGGAGACTGGTCTGTGCATTCGCACTAGGAGGGAGTCCTTCAGTTCAGTGACGATAACCTGGAGCAGTTAGCATAGGGGGCTATCTATGATGAGATAAGGGAGAGAGACAGTGGCTTTAGTATCACAGTATATGGTGTTCTGAGGCTAGTGAGATTCAGACATTGCACAGCACATTGCTAGAGTCTTTACAGAAGTAGTCAACATTTAAATGGAACAATTACAAAGCACCCCCATTCAACAGGTAACACAGCACAGTAAACTTTGTATGCGTACCTACTAGCTAATAAGACTTGTCCATCTACACATTGACTGTGATAAATACGACGCTGTGTGAAGCCAACAGTACAATCAAACACTACAGTATTACCGTAGTAGTCTAATAAACAATTACGCTAAGCAAACTCCTGAAAACTAGTTAAAAACGAACAGACTGAAGTTTTTTCTGTTTTAAATACAAATTGTCTGAAATTAAAGCGACGCTATGCAACGCCAACAGTACATTCAACCCGTCAGTATGTGCGTGAAAGGAAAGCAAACACTCACGCTAAGCAGTACACTGGATACATTGCAGGAAATAACAATATTTCAATGTTTTCTTAGTTTAAATAGGTTAGTACATACCTAGAGGCAAGGAGATGCGACCGGGCAGGAGGGCAGGACAGTACCTGTACTTTCCGATGATCAGGAAAATAATGGTGGAAAACTACTGGGGTGTAATGTAACTTCTCTGACGTCAGGGTATACACCACAAGGAGTTTTCCTAGGTCTTAAAGGTAACCGACTATAGTTTCAGCTTGCCGTTTTTGCTGGACATAATTTCAGCAGTATAGTAACAGAGCCTGATTTTTAGAGCAGATACTGTCTGATTCCTGCCAACGGAACGCTTCCAGACTAAGAAACTTTAGCTAGGATGTATATTTTACCCTGAGTCGCTTTGGGTGTTTACACTTGATTTACAGTTATTAATTGGAGACTGGTCTGTGCATTCGCACTAGGAGGGAGTCCTTCAGTTCAGTGACGATAACCTGGGTGCCACGCAGTGAGCAGTTAGCATAGGGAGCTATCTAGAGGCAAGGAGATGTGACCGGGCAGGACAGTACCTGTACTTTCCGATGATCAGGAAAAATAATAATTTTATTTCAACTTTTTAACAGACATTAAGTATAGTAAAATAGTCTGACTTCCTTAACAGAAATACACATGCAGAAAGGTATTTTCTTATTCTCCATTTGAAATAATTATAATGCTAGGCTGTTTCAGAAAACAGCTCAGCCAAGAAAACTGATTTCTTTTTTAACAAAAATCAGAACTCTGCATATGTGCATGTAGCATGCAAGGAATTATAATCCATGAAATAGGAAAGTTGACTATTTTAAAATATTAAATAAATAAATACATACATACATACATACATACATATAAACATACATAAAAGAAGAAAATATTATTTCAATGTTTTCTTATACTGGGATTCTGCAGGCCAGCTGCCAGTACTGGTTCTATATTAGAACATCGAACATTTAACAGTTCGAATCACTAAAAGTCGACCTTTAGTGGTCGAACTGTTAAAACATTGAATGTTCAGAAAAAAAATAAAAACAAAAAAAAAACGAAACGGTGTAGGCAGGGTGACAAGTCCCCCTGCATCCCCCCTGCTACTTAAATTATACCAACTCCGAGACAGGACTACATTGAAGTAAATGGAAATCTCCCCTTATGGAGATTTCCGTTTACTTGTTCGATGTTCTGCAGTTTTGCTATTTTCGTGTCGACCCGCCAGTACCATGAACTGCCCCTACACATCTTTTCAATCTGACTTATGATTTATTTTAAAGCATTTGAATTTTGATATCTAGACATCTTATACTTATTTTATTGTTTATTGTGGCATTTTTTCATGACTTTATTTTCACATAACCAAAGCTTAAAATAATCACTTTAGTAATCTTGAATTTGAATTTCAGTGATAGAAAGTGCTCTGCTGCTTCCCTATAGTGCAGGTGATAGGTGTATGTGTTAAGGAGGTAGAGGCTCTTAGACAACAATTCAATTTGGGGCTTTATTGCAACTGGCCAAGGGTCAACTGTGCTTCTCAAAAAATGGCAATACATGATAAGGTCATAAAGCTAGCTCTGTTGGGCATAGGGAGACAGTTTTGCTTAATCTTAAAACATCAGTGCTATACCTTTTTAGATACACTGACAGTGGTTTTGCAGATTTTGGTGATTCCTAACTAGTCTTTGGCAACTGGTGTTGGCTTCGGCACTAATGACAAGTACGGTATATTGTAATGAAAGTAACAAAAGCCATTTGCCGAGGAACATTTTTGCTTGTAACCCAAAATTAAACACTGTTCTCAAACAATAAAAGGAAAAACATGAGCCAGAGAGTCATTCAAAAATAATTTAATAGCAAAAGATAAGCACTCTCACAGTTACGGTAGTAGCAAACATCATGTTTCATTTTTAGTAGGTGTGTTCTTTTGTAATAACTTTTCAGAAGAGTGGTATGCTTAGCACCTTGTCAATGTATGCACTTTAGAAAGCTTTTGGTCTAATCATGTTGGAAAGTATCAATACTTCTTAAGAGTATGCATCTCAATAGAGGTCAACATTAAACATATTTTATGAAGTCTTTGGGGGTTCCAAAAAGCATGGTTACCTTTTTTAAGTTTATAATAAGTTTCATACATGCAAATTACTTGCACACATTAACCAGATTTAGTGAAAGCACTTCAAATGCTGCAGGATTTTTTTTTTTTTTTTTTGCCATACCAAAAAAGATTTTTGTCTATGTTTGGATATGAGTAACAAAATCATTACTAAAGGTTGTAAACAGAAGTGTGTCAAGCACTTATCCATGTAGTAGACTTATAACTACTACCTACTTTTGAAATACAATGAATATTAGATCTGTACTCAGTATAAAATTTAACTATGGTAATATAACTTATGAACTGGTAACGTTAACAGTAAATGATATGGACTGAAAAGCATAAGTGAATTAAAAGAAACTGCCTATGAATATTTAGTAATGGAAAATATGCTATTTAAAACAACTGAATCTGCAACTTAATATATTGAGTTTGGTCTGAAGATGATTGGCATATGGATCATCATGGTAAGGAACAGTAAAAAGTGCATGCTAAACAATAGGAAACATACATGCAACAAACAGGATTAAAGAAGTATTCTACCAGATCTTTTTTTTTTTTTTTTTTGCTAAGTGGGAACAGTCAAGAAGTGATGGAATGGAGAGAATAGGGGTGACTAGAATGTCACGGGTCTATATTACATATCTGAATGCTTAAATGTTCGAATCGCTAAAGATCGACCTTTAGTAATCAAACATTCAAATGTTCGAATATGTAATAAAATAAAATTTAAAAAAAAAAAGAAAAAGGAAAGGGTTTAAGCAGGGGCAGCCCCTGCACCCCACTGCGTTAAATATACCAACTCCAAGATCGCACTACAGTGCGGAAACGGGAAATTTCCCATTCCCTACACTGTAGCGCGATCTTGAAGTTGATATATTTAAGTAGTGGGGATGTGGGTGGCACAGCCCCCCACGAGAGGGGTGCAGGGGGGCACAGCCCCCCTGCTTACACCCTTTAGTGTTTTTTTTCCTTTTTTTTTTTTTTATTTTTATTCATATTCAAACATTTAAATGTTCGATTGCTAAAGGTCGATCTTTAGTGATTCAAACAGTTAAGCGTTCGGATATGTAATATAGACCCAGATGTCACCACAGAACCAGGAAAGTTAAGGATAGGTTGTATGGCAGAAAGAAATATAACAAAAGGATGAGACAAGAACTAGGAATAAAAGAGGGAGGGAGAGTGGCTGGACATATTAAGGGAAAGTTATCTAACCGAGAGGGAATACACCTTCACAAGAAACATTATAGTACAGTTTAGACTGTTTCTTAGGGAAGGAACCCCTAATTGAAATAATGAGAGATATACAAATACAGGACAGACACATAACAACTTGTTCAGCAAGACCTAAGGTAAGGATACAGGAACAAAAAGCAATGAGAAGGAGGTGAAGGTAGGATAGGTATAAACGAAAGGAAACACTCCAAGGATTACTTAAAGAGTTGAGACAGTTAAGGTTGCCACCCATCCTGTTGTCAGCGGGACACTCACAGGTTATGCTACCTTATCCTGTTGCCCACTGTGTCAATCAGTGGGACCTGAAAAGTCCCACTTTCTGATTGCACTAAATTGCCATGGAAAAGCCGCACTTACTTCCTGCTTTTCCACGGCAATTCAGTTACATCAACAACCTGGACCTGCAGGCAGAGCTGTTCACTATTAGGTTTAGGTGCTTTAAATCATTCAGCAATTGGCTGCAATTCATGAAGGGGGTGGGGACTGGGGCAGGAAGAGCCCTACAAAGATCATGGCTGTAGAGTGGTTTGCTTTACCGTTTCTACAGTTGCTATGAAAAGTAGCAATGACATTTTTTTTTAAACAGCTGAGCTAGCCAGCAAACAGCTAAGCAAGCTAGCCAGCTACAGAGCCAATTTTATTAGAAACAGACCAAAATTATGAGGCAAAAATCTGGACATTCTTTAAAAATCTGTACATTTGACAGATGTACATCCAGCCAGACAGCCATTTATCCATCCATGCAGCCATCCATCCAGCTAGCTGTTGTACCCATAACTCCATCTCCGTCACCACTCCTGTGGTGATGTCATAGTAGAGGGTGTGGCCAGTGTCATGTTGGCCACACACCCACGTCCCACTTTGGCCCGATTGAAAGGTGGCAATCCTAAATACAGTATGGCAGACAGAGGCAAATGGGAAGAGTGCCAATGGGATGGGGATGGGATCACAGTCACTGTCAGGAGAAAACTGATAAGTTCAGTAGAAAAGGAGAGATGGAAAGAAAGAATGATAATTGGGAATCACTAGAGAGAGAGAGAGCAGAGACAGAGACAGAGAGAGACAGAGCTAGAGGTAGTACAGAAGGAAGCCAGAAGAAATGAACGTAGCAGGGAGGCAATGCAGATCAGAAGAAAGGCAACAAGAATGGAATTAGAAAGTAAAATTATTGTAGAGCAAGAAACTAAACAATAGTACTGAAAGGACTACTGTTGGATACTGGTGGAGGCACAAATGGAACAACTAGCCAATAAATGCAAGAATAATCAGGCAGAGAGACAGGTACAGAGGATAAGGGGATAAGATGGAGAATATTTAGAAGAGATTCATCAAATCAGGGAAAGAGTCAAGGAATACTACAAGGAGATTTACAAAGAACAGGAGGAGACATAAGTCTCAGAATGAACGTGGGGAAATAATATATATATAGATATACACCGGAGGACAAACAAACGGACAAGCTAAGTGCAGAGGTGTCAAGGGGTGAGAAAAGGAAAGCCATATACAAGATGAAGGAGAAGAAAGCTAGAGGACCAGATAGATTCCTCCTAGAATTCTACAAATTGGGAGGGGAGAAAATGTGAACAGTCCTAGAAGAGGAATACAAGAGAATACAGCACTCAGTTAAAATAGCTAAAAGAATAAAGAAGGCCAGGACCAGGATAACCATGATAGCTAAAGAGGGATGGGAACAACAGGAAGTGGGAAATTACAAGCATATCAATTTGATTAATGTAGACATCGAGATTTTGGCAAAGGTTATTGCAGGGAGACTGGATGAAGTATTGTCAAATATAATACAAGCAGGGAAAAATATTTTTGTTAAGGGAAGGAAAGCAGAAAAAAAGCTGGTGGAACCTGCTGGAATTTATGTGCTGGAAGGTAAAGCTGTGACTGTGCTCTTTGACTTGCAGAAGGCCTTTGAGATAATGAGATAGGAATTCCTATGAAAGACACTGCAGTAAAGAAAGGTAGGGGAAAAACTCATATGCTGGATACAGGACATACAGAAAGACCCGGAAACTGAAAAACTTATAAACGGAGGAGTATCTGTGGAGACAAGGATAGATAGGTGAACCAGACAAGGGTGCCTGCTACAGCCAGGCCTGTTCATATTTATGTTTGTAGGATAGATTGGTGAACCAGACAAGGGTGCCTGCTATAGTCAGGCCTGTTCGTGTTTGTGTTTGTAGCACAGATAGGGGAACGAGACAAAGGTGGCTGCTATAGCCAGGGCTGTTCATGTTTGTGTTTGTAGGATAGATAGGAGGACCAGACAAGGGTGCCTGCTATAGTGAGGCCTGTTCGTGTTTGTGTTTGTAGCACAGATAGGGGAACGAGACAAAGGAGGCTGCTATAGCCAGGGCTGTTTGTGTTTGTAGGCTAGATAGGAGAACCAGACAAGGGTGTCTGCTATAGCCAGGCCTGTTCTTGTTTGTATTTGTAGAATGGATAGCGAACCAGAAAAGGGTACCTGCTATAGCCAGACCTGTTCATGTTTGTGTTTGTGGAGCTGGCAGTGGAAGTCACACAATTTAGCAATGCCTGAAGAAAAAGAGATGATAAAATCTTGGTTTGTGCTACATGAAGATGACTGCATGTTTATCTCAGAGAATTTGGCTACATCAATGGACACTGTAAGAGAAACATTTGGACTCAGGTGCAACAACAAAAAGATAGTAATAGTTAGATGAGTAAAAGGGAAGGGGGGATATGTGACATAAAAGAGGTGGAGTTTCTCAAGTATGCAGGCTCTGTGTTAGAAAAATGGCAAGAGAGACAAAGGGGAGAAACGTATAGAAAGCTGGACAAAAGGTAAGAGATACTCTCCAGAGAGGGAAGCAGGAAACTCATATATTGCTTGGGAAAGTTACTGAAGTAAGGATAATGATACTACTAATAATCCTCCATCCACTCCGCAACATAAAAAGTGACCCTCAGGACAAAAGGTTACAACAAATGCAAAAAGAAATAGAGGACTACATCAATAAAGGCAAAGGAAAAGGAGTGGGCTAGGCAAAAATGAGAATAAATAAGAAAAGGAAGAGTTGGAGCTCCTGCATATCCCCATGTATGCACTGACGTAACATCATTCACTGGGTAAAAACAGAGGAAAATGAGATTAAGCAGAATAAAGTAAAGGAACAAGATATACGAAGAAGCTTACTAAAGGGTATGAATGAAACAGCTGTAAAACAACTGGCATGCATGAGGTGGAGTGAAGGGAACCTCAAAAAACTATGAGGAACAGAAAGGTGGGGCAAAGATAGGCAAGAAAAATGAAGACATTTGAAGGAGAAGGAACTAGCTCAACAGAAACTTTATGGATGCAGAGAAAATGATTGTGACGAAAGTTGTAAAATATTAATAGTCAATAAAGTTAATCATTAATAATAATAAAGTTAATAATTAATAATAATAAAGTTAATAATGAAATACAGAACACCACAGGCCCAGTGGTGGCATTATCTGGTTCTCAGAGTGACATGGAAAAGGAATGAAGAGAGGGAGACAGGGTAACAGGAGAAAGAAACAGGCAGCAAGAGAGGACAAAAGGACAGAGGATTGCAACATGGAGGAAGTGGGAAAAGTTAATGAGGCAAAGGACCAAACAGATGAATAGAGTATTAAGGGAAAGAATGGGCAAGGTTGAAGAAGAAAGAATGAGAGAGAACTGGGAAAGGAACAGAGTTGTAGGATACTTAATAGAAGACAACCAAGCAGTGAGGCAACATGCAGAAAGTACACAGTTCCAGTATTCTCAGGCCTTGCTCTTAGCGTACGCTGTCCTTGTGCCCCACTGCTGAAGCTCAAAGCCTGAGAATACTGAATAGGTGGCATCTAACCCCCATGAGATTTCTAAAGGAAGGCAGAAAGGAGGATAGCAGATGCTAGAAATGTCAGGGTTAGGAGGCAGAAATGGTGCCCATGTTCTGCTACTGTGGGTGGGCAAATTAACTCTGGAAGCAGGCACAAAATATTTGGGGAGACATAATTCAAAAGGAAGTAATGCATATTTCTATATATGGGACTTAAAGAAAAAGGACAGCATCTGGAAAGAAAGAAAGAAAGAAAGAAAGAAAGAAAGAAAGAAAGAAAGAAAGAAAGAAAGAAAGAAAGAAAGAAAGAAAGAAAGAAATAGATGGATGAACATTATCAGACTGCTGAGTACTGAAGTTAAAAAAACAGTACAGGAGCATGATTACATAAGAGGTTCATGGGCATGGAGAGAAAATGGCAAAGACTGACTAAAATGAGGAAAACAGGGGAGGGAAAAATTAACAAGCAATGAAAAAAGTATTAGAATACTACAGGAGTGAAAATTATTATCAGTAGGAAGCAGAGGATGAACCCAAAAGGAAACTGGGGGGGGGGGGTAATATGAATTGGGTAGGAAATGATGCAGCCAACTGCTGATGAGGTATAGTGAACCATCTATGCGGACTGCACACATATGTAATGTACTATATGAATTTAATCAAGTTTTAAAAAATCCCAAAAAAGTAAAGATATGAGGTAGGTAGGTCTGATGCTAAATAATATCTCACTAAGGGATGAGGGGAAATTGGTAACCTATATAAAACATACAACCAATTATGAAATATTGTAGTATTTTTTATACTTTTTAAATTGGTCAGTTAAAAAAATTTGAATCATTGCAACAAAAATTTACTAGACAATTTCCTTCAGTACAGTAACTGAATTAAATGGAAATATTCCTGCATTAAACACTATCTGCCATACAATATAGGTACAGCAGGGAAAATTAATGTTACCTTATAAAGCATTTAAGGCTGAGCTGATACACACACAAAACTAAATTTAGAAATACTTCAATGCACAAACATAAGAATATAAACTTTAGAATATCACTCAATAAAACTAAATTAAGGGGGTTGTATCTGTCCCTGTTAAAAATATCACTCAATAAAACTAAATCTAGGGGGTCTTATCTGTCCCGTTTATTCCATATATGTGGAACAAAGTTCCTAATCATATACTCATGTATGATAATATGAAATCATTTTAAAAATCAGTTAGGCAGATGGGCTTTTACTGTCTAAGGGAGTCGGTCTGCATTAATTGGACTCTGAGGCTGAATGCTGGATTAACAGTTATAAAATCTAACTGAGGAAACCATATATGTATTGAATGCATGATGTGGTAGGTAACTGCTGAAACATTTCTACTCAATTCCTTTGATATTATGTAATATAAGCTCAAGAAGCAGTAGCAGTTTGTGTTTGTGATGTTGCTTAGAATCAAGTGTTTCTGAAAGGACAACAGAGGCCATCCAGATAGATTTCAAACATCCATACTTCCAGTCAGGCATTTTGTGAGTTTGAAGAGAACACCCTGGGCATTGTGCCCATTCTGAAAGTCACATGAGTCCTTTGTAAGAAGACTAAAAAGATGGTAATTGAAGTAACATTATTTTTTTTCTTTATCCAATATATTAGAAAGTCAAGCAAGAAGCAAGATGGGTTGGTATGATTTCATAGGTTGTGAAGGCCTGAGTCTGGATGATTATAAAACAATGGACATTTTCCATATATTATAAAAGGGCCCAAAGATGAAACAGAAATTGTACATATACAAGATAAAAGTGTCATGTTTACAAAAAAAAAAAAACTCACCCATGTAATCCAACTAGACTCAAAGTCCCTTTTCAGGGATGACGCTAGAACAAAGTCTGGATAAGTGAATTAATCAGATTCACACTTTAAACAGAGTCTGCAGGAATAAAACCCAGGACTGCTGCAGAGTCTAGATGTAACAGTGCAATCTTAATCCTCTGTTCCACTATATAGAGGTCATCAGGGACAGACAGGCTATAGTGAGGCATTTTTTCAGCTGTTTATTTAAGTGAAGCATTGAAGGTGGAAGGTTGTGGTGATACAACCATGTGAATAATGGCTAGTAAGTTATAAGGATGCACTGTTAAACTATAATATTTTCCTTTATAATGGATAAAATAATTGGCAAAAGTATTTGCAGTGCATTCAGCTGCGATAACATGGTACTTACAAATAATGCAACAGGATTTAAGCCTTTTAGCCTATGAGCCAGGTTGTAAATTCCATGCCTAAAGGACACTGTGTTTTCAAAGAGGTCTTGTTTAGTGTATTTTAGGTAAGATGATTTAGCTTTGTTTATCTTTTACCTTTTTTGCACTGATTCTTTATAGTACAAATGATCCTGCCAGAATGACTATTAAGGGGTTTCTGAAATCCATCTGGTTGATTTTTTCTCTAGGACTTGTTCCTGATGTCAGAGTCTTCTTGCAACAACTGGGTAATATTTATTCCTTTGAAGAAGCAATATATTCAGCATGTATTGCAAAGCAGTATAATTCCTCAGTATTCATAATGAGCTTGTGAGTAATTGCTACCCTAAAAACAGGAAGTGATAACATAGTGGTCATTGCAAAGTGGTAGCAGAATGACTGCTGACGACAGTCTGTCTTATCAGCTAGCAGCAGTAAAAATAACAAACTATTTATGTCAGTATTACCAGCACAAAACACATGACAAAAGTCATTCCAAACAGTGGTACTGTCACATACTGAAATAATGGTGCTTTAGCTGCAGCTAATCTATCTTGCAGTATTAACACAACAGTAATTCTGAGTTGATTTTCATGTAGAAATATAGAGTAACTTTGTTTAGCAGATTCATAGCATTATATTCAAGTATACCGATGAAACTCAGCAAGTTGATTAACCCAAACATCACTCAAATTTTAAGTAATGATGCAACATAGCTGCCTTAACTAGCCATAGCAATGCAGTCTCACCACATGATACACAGTTGTGCAGGTGTTAGTTCCAGCCTCCTGTTTGCACCATCGTGGGTCAGCTGCAGCAATCTGAGTAGCCATTCTGAGGCCACACCATACTCATGAAAAGTAAAATGTTTCTTCCGAGTACCACAGTTCACTCTCCTGTAGAATTCCTCTATTCACATATCATCACACAATAAGGTTCCACAGAAAACAAAAAAAGGAGAACAGCAAATACAGTATAATTATTTAAGTAAAATACTTTTTACCTTTACTCAGTCATTAGCCATAATAATTCCCTGTTAAGTGACTTGCACACAGGCAATGGAAATGAGAGAATCAAGCCTTTGCTAGGTGGACACAGGAAACAACTCATGAGCAGCTCATTAATCCTTTAAGCTAACTGTCACACAATATGGCATACAAGGAAAATTGACTGCTTCTTGCTTATTGGCCAACTAAGTATCCATTAATATCTGGAAATGTCCATAAGTAATTGTCACTATTGACTAGCACATTTCTATGCACCAGAAACAAAAGAGCTAATTTTTATTAGTATGAATAAGTTCCTGAAACCTTCAGTGAGAAATACCAAATACTGCTTGAAGTGCTGATTCATAAATGTATGCACCAAATGTCAACATTCATAGGTATTATAAAGTCACACTATGCAAAATCCCATGCTATTTGTTTCTAGTAAAAGATGAATATGTGACTTGTTCATGGATGGAAGAGCAGTACATATCCAGAGCATATTGCTACTAAGATGGACTTTCATGAGGAATAATATTGTATAATATTCCCCACAATATCTGCCAACTGCTGAGGGGTCACATAGGTGTCACCTATAAATCACACTGTTACTGGTGGGTACAACTTTACCAGCATCAGGTGCAGGGATACCTTACCCAGGTGGTGCAGTTAGGGCAGGAGGTGTAGAGGCAACTGTGGCAGGCTGGGAACCAGTTGTGCTGGGTGATTCTGCTACTGATGGTGGTGGCATATGTCTCAACCTCTTAGTGCAAAAAATCTGGACAAAGCCTAAAATATTGGGAGGACAAAGGCCCAAACATAGGGACAGATTTTAAATTTTGCTGTTATAAACTTAGAAAGTTGTTAGAGTAACAGGATTGGGTTTTGCATGCATTTTATAAAGGCTACAAAGTTTGAAACTTAAATATATGTCATTATTTAGTGGCTTCAGTCCTCAGTGATTACCAGAAAAACATACATTTTATGACAAACAAGCCAAAAATATGAAGCAAAAATCTGGACTTTCTGCAAATATCTGAACAGTTGAGAGGTGTGGGGTGGTACTGCTGCTGCCAGCTCTGGGGGAACGATGGGGCTTGCCAGTAGGTCAGTTGCAAGTACTGTGCTGCTGCATGTACTAGTAAAACAAGTGGAGAGAAAAATAATTGTATGTAAGAGAAAGACAGAGACAAATTGGGTGGGGGAGGAGAGATACAAACGTACTACTGTTGCTAATAATACCATTGAACAGAATCCACTGAAAATCTTTTATATGTTTGCAAACACACACACACACACAAATATATATATATATATATATATATATATATATATATATATATATATATATATATATATATACACACACACACACACACACACACACACACACATATGGATCTACTTAAAAAATCTAGATACAAAACATCAACAATATCTAACTGTATCCCAAATGAATGCTTTTGAGTTTGTATATTTTTACTGTCAATATTTTGCAATTTAGATTATTTTAAGTAGATATATATATATATATATATATATATATATATATATATATATCTAAGGCTTGCGACAACAGCCAGACAGACATGCAGCATTACAGATTAAAGATTAATAGGTAGGACTATTTCGCCAAACCCTTGTGTTTCTGTGGTCAGAGATACATTCTGATGCCTGAGAATACTGTACATATACAAAGAAACCCTGCTACTCAGACAGACAAATTTCAGTCAAAGATGATAGGCAAAGGACAGCCACTCCTACTCTATATTGTAAAATGTACAGCATGCAAGTCAGGACAATCTTATGTATTGTTGCAGTGATACTGCTGATAAGAAAATCTACATGAAATGTTTTCATCATCACAACAGTGCGTGTGGGTAGGAGTATTCAGAACGGTATCCACAGAAATACTCATCAATGTCATGATAAAGATGCTCAACATGATGGTCCTCTTTGCCCTGCAGTACAGGAGTACTGTATGAAGAAGAATATCTAACATTGCATAGTCATACAGATACCTTTCGTCTATGACACTACTGACAGATGTAGCACTGCTATTTGAAAGTTAGACATTTTTTATTTTTTAATGCCTACTTCTGTCACTATTAGAAGGCATACATTTTTTATGAGAGCATCTATACTCATCTGGTGTTCTCTTAGGTGCTCATGTCTGCTCCTGTGCATCTTCCTATTCCTTTTGATGTCTTTAGGATCTAGAAACATATAAAGGGCATAATGAAATAATTGATGGTGACATGCAGTGGCAGATTATTTGGAGAGATCAAAAGAAGTTATACTTACAGTATAGAGGTGGTGACTGTAGCCTAACTTCTTCCTCCCATCAGTAAAGGACGGGTCTATATTATGTCTGTGAAAACCCCTTTGAGCGAATGACTGTTCACCGAACGATAACCAGTGAAATCTAACTCCCTCGAACAGCCATTCCAGAAAAATGTTTCCTAGGGGAAAAAACGCTTGGCCAACCTAAAACCAGGCAAAATGTAAAACCCTTCAAAGTGGGGGGCTTTGCTCCCACACCTCCCCAACTAAATATACCAACTCCAAGATCGCACTACAGTGGGGAAAAGGGCAAATTCCTGATAATGCCCAAGAGTTTTTTCCCCTAGGAAAAAAAATCACTGAAAAGGCCATTCATGGGAGTTAGATTTCGCTGGTTATTGTTCAGCGAAGAACCATTCACTGAAAGGGGTTTTCACAGAGATAATATAGACCCTAAAAGAGGCCATGATTCCAATGCATCATGTTACTTTAATGGTGATGTTACTGTTCCTTCACATGAGGTATGCCAGCAGCATGGGTGACAGCCTTGCTCAAACTACTCCAGGCATCAGCCCTATACTGTGACCCAGTAAAGCCCTCCTGCAGGACTTTCTGGCTGTATACCATAGGGAGGATGATCACAAATCTTGCAGTCCTCCTCACACCACCTGTGTGCTCTAAAAGGAGCATTATTCTTTAATTCTTCAGCCATGATGTCTTACTTTTAAGAACCACTGGGAAAAATGGCAGATGATTAGTGCCCAAACAGTTCTCAATCTTCCCAATGACTGCACAATGATAGGCACTGACAGGCACCGCTGGACATATAGCAACAACAAAGGGATGGCAATTATCTCATCACTAAAATAATTGGCTGCCCATGCATGTGTAGAGCTGGCAGCAAGCACTTAGGCATGTAGAAATTTCCAAAATTTTAATCAGGTTTGGTCATCATTTGATTCTGAAACAATATTGAGATGAACCCTAACTAGCATAACAATTGCACCCAAAGTGGTGAATCTACACAATATAAGTGCATCAAGAAGCATTGTGCCACATCATCCTACAGAAGAAAACAGTGGAACATAGTCTGAAATTTGAATCCTGCTAAGGGAGTTTTTAAGAATATTCTTCCCAAGAAGAGAATTGCTTACATAAGGTAAGTGCTACTTTTATACATCTATTTGTACAGTGGTAGCTATGTGTCTGCTCTTTACTTTAAGCCCTATAAGGGATTTCAGTTTGTCAGTACTTGTACATGAGTTGCCCAAAGGTATATTAAGGGTTACATTGCAAGTATACTGATTGATGTCATGCACCATCAAGCAAAGCCTCCTGCAGATACATGTTTAAAATGGCCGTGACAACCCCTAGTATATTTCTGCAATGTACCCCATCTGAACACAGGTATATGGCCATGTTCACACCTAAAGCAAGCGCAGCATCATTGTGCATGATTTAGACATTTCTAAATTGCTCCTATATCTTGTTTTGACTTATTATTGTACATGGCACTTCATCATGCAGTCACTGGCATAAAACATGTCCAACCACATTATTTGGCCTAGCCATGCTTTGTATGTGGATATTCTGAATTGCACCACCCTGTGCCTGACCACTCATTACACAAAACTACTTAATCTAATGTGGCAAAAATTTCTAAATCTAGCACTGATACTTTTCTAAGAAACTCGAAGACCAAGCTTTTAACCAATCTTAGAGGTTCATAGATTAGTACTAGGCTAACTGCCCTGGTGAGCCATTTTAAGCCTAGCCAATTATCCCTTGTGAGAATCAAACCCTGTACCTTGTGTTTGTAAGGCAAGCACCTTAAACATTAGGCCACCCTCCCAACTCGTTGTTACAGAAGCTGAAAAACGTGATAATGCTGGAAGTTTAGTTACTTTAATAAAAAATACCAATAACACTCACTTATTTAACAAGCAGTAAAACCACTGCATTCATTAGCTGCAGTAACAGAATAGTCACAGCTGCTTTCCATTGTCTCGAGTACCCATTTTAATCTATTCATGACTTAGAAAGATCCAGATCCTATTCGTCTCTAAAGAAACAGGAATTAGCAGAACATTTTCAACATCCATCAAAGTGATAAAAATAACAGCAAAGACAGCTGCAAAGATGGTGGTACCCTGTAACACCAGCAGTGCAGTCTATCAGACATTTAGCTAAGTAATCAATAAGCCTGCAATGCTGGCTATAAAATGTTTCCATTGTAAAATCATTGTAGAACTGTAAAAGTCAGATGATAAACAATACAGTTCAGGCAGCAGTATCCATATTAAAGATTTGCAGAGATGCAACAGGAGTAAGCATTCTAACTACAGACATTTATCATGTAACATCCATCTTACTGCAAAACTGTAATTCCACAGCAACAAGCCAGATTCAGAACTGCGTTGAAATCATTGCATTCATAATAAAAAAGAAATATAATGGTACCTATCAATTCATTAGTTGTGTTGACTAGCAGCTTATTTACAGTCATATTATTTAAACTCTATTTAGATTGCTCATTAAATTCAGAATGCAGAATAAAGTGAATTTGTGCAATGGTTTTGCATTCATAAATATAAATGTTAACCACTGTGTCTGTTCATTGAATATTGAGATATATCATTGTTTAACACTTGTACAAATGCACACATATGCTCACTCACACAAACATGCACACATATAAACACATGCCCAGGTATATATAAATACACACACACACACACACACACACACACACACACACACACACACACACACACACACACACACACACACAAAATAATGCATGATGTATTCATCTGTTTTACTCTCACTGATGCTAACAAGTCAGAAGGAAACAAACTCTCTCCAACATGTGCACATTCTGAAGAATGCAACTTTTTTTGTGGACTTGTGAACTGCATAGTGAAAACTTTGAACTTTATGGTGACACTGTTCCCACCAAATCATCATTTATATTAGAATCACTGTAGGAAAATGTATAGCGACTTTTTCGGACAACAGTGAGCTAATCAATGAGTGGTCCTGCTGAGAGCTATACTGATGATTAGCCTATGACCTTTGTGCCAGAATACAGCTGTAATGTTATATGAAATGAAAATTAAAATGAAAATATGCTTCTCTGCATTATATTGACCTTCTTGTTAAATTGTGGGATGTCATTATGTAACTGTGTGTGTGTGTGTGTGTGTGTGTGTGTGTGTGTGTGTGTGTGTATATACGTGTGTGTGTGTGTGTGTGTGTGTGTGTGTGTGTGTGTGTGTGTGTGTGTGTGTGTGTGTGTGTGTGTGTGTGTGTGTGTGTGTGCGTGTGTGTGTGTGTGTATATATGTGTGTGTGTGTGTTTGTGTGTGTGTGTATATTTTTATCAACCCTTTTATCACCTTGACACATATGATACCTACAAATTGTCCACAAAGTTCAACAAAGGTACAACAAATAAATATTTGTATTGTTAGGAGAGTAAGAGGGTTATGAAGTAGTTCAGACTCCATCCAGCTATCCCTCTATACATATATATGTGTGGGGGGGGCTAGTAGCTAGGCCCCATGTAAGGTCTTGATTAAGGGTGTATAATCTCTGGAAGGGTTTTCTTTCCTAAACACTATCTTTTTTTTCCTGTCAGCTTGGCGGGACCCAAATTTCTCAAGCACTTGGTAAAAGGAAGAAGACAGTATTGCCCATTGGCTGTTTTGAACATTGGTGAGATTGCAGTTTCTCACTCACAAGAGGAAGCAGGGGGAGATGGCACCCTTACTGGAGGTGACAGTGATCCTGAGAGACTAAATAAACAAATGAAGACCCACTAGGTCAGGAAAGTAGTGCAGATGGATAAGACAGAATGGCAGCGCCCTTTCTGTCCCCTCCGAAGACCTGGATCCAGTGACTGAATTACAAGTCTGGAAGCTGACCTGTTTTCTGAGAAAAGACAAAAAAAAAATGCAATGTTGTTTTTCAATGACTCAGTGAGGTCATTTTAAACTCTTAACCCAAGAAGAGCCATTAAGATGTTTATGACCTTCTCATAGAAGTTTGAAGCTATGATTTTCAATATATCGCTCAAATGTTCATTTAAATATAAAGATGCTGCCTCTTTTGCAATTCATTCCAAGATTTTGCATCTTTTATGCAAAGAGTTTGGCTTCAATCATAATTTAGGTGTACCTACATGCCCGAATAAGCCATTATTATGAGTGTTAGCTGCATGAGTCACTAGTGAGACGTTAAGTCAATCGGTCATGATTTCATTGTGCAGTAACTTATAGTATGTATTATAGCTCCCTTTTTAACCTATACTATAGTATAGCCTGAGAGCTACTAAATGTAAAGTACATACATTACTGTCTGTTGTGGGAATATATACTGAATTATTTCAAGATTACTAAAGTCAAGAACAGAATACATAAAAAGGCTTCAACCATACTCTGCAAAGGCTTGAGTAAGAGCAAGATATTGAGGTAGCAAGTTGTCAAAAGACATTGAAGCAACAGTTTTCAAGACAGGTCATATGCACTTTCTGGCTTTTTAACATGTTCTGAACAAGGGTTTGAATGATTGCTTTCTAGACATTATAATCCCTAGATCCTTATAATGAACTACTTGCTAAACTGTATTACCATCTATAGCATATGGATTACATTATTTATCTATGATCCATATCATAATGGATTACATTACTCTTCTTGATGTTAAAGTCAAAGTTATTACCTTTTGTCCGTAAGGCTAATCTATCTAGAACATTTTGAAGAGTAACATGGTCAGCAATGTCTCTTACAGTTAAAGTAATTTCAGTGCCGGTAATAAATCTGGAACAAACTGCTGGGACTTTTTACAGGCATAGATAACATAAAAAGATGAGAAATAAATATTCCCAATACTGAGACCTGGAAATTCCATGTTTAATCTTTCTGCAGTTATGTAAGTTTTTTCCAGTCCTGATCAAAAATAAATTATTTGATCAGAGTTTTGTCCAGTTTGTGACACAGACTAATTTGGCTAATAATAGTGTTATCAGGTACCCTGTCAAATACTTTTGTTGAATCTGAATAGACAACATCTATAGAAAAATTAAAGTCCAGAGCTTCAACAGTTGGGGTGTAAAACTGGTTTAAGTTGGTTAAATATGAACATCCTAAAATAAAGACATATTGATTTAAATTACACATTTCTAGAATATTAATTGGTAATAGCCTAATATGTTCATCCCAAAAACCTTGATAAAAACTGTAGTTAAACATATTGCCCTATCACAATTAAGATCCTTGCAGTACTCACCTTTAAAGATGAGAGCAGCAATTCTTGCCTTCCATTCACTAGCAGCAAAGTCACTATTAAGTGAATTTAGAAACAGAAAAGTAAGACCTAAATACAAACTAGAGTGAAGTCTTTTTTATGAAAAACTGTACAAATTTCATCTAGTTCATCTCATGCTTTCTTTAACGTCTGTTATAAGATCCTCTGAAATAACATGTTAATGTGGACTAGTAGGGTTTAATAATGATATAGATGGATAATCACAAGCTCAGTAGTATGTCAAAAATAGATAACTAAATATAGCAGAGTATTTGTTTCTTTCTTAACTAGAAGTACCTTATATTCCAATTGCAAGAGAATTGCTTCTACTTTCCCACTGCTGTTTTCACAATTAAAAAATGACTTTACTTATTATTAAGAATATTCGATGCACATGAATCATCATATATTGGGACATCTTTAAGCATTCTGTTTTAGATAAATCATTAGTGGTCTGATTTAATCTTAGTTTTAAGCCAACTAGAAGGTAGGATTATAAAGTTGCCAAAAAAGGCACTTTTTGAAGTATTTTCTTGCTATTGTGCTATTCTACCAAGATGAATTATTCCTGAAGGGCATCCTTATGTGCAGAATATTATTGTTGTTAATTACTGTTTGAATGTTACCATAAAGATTTGATCACAAGCCCTATCACAATAAATAACAAATTACTGAATTAATACAGCTTCCCACAGAGAGTCCCAGGCATCTAACCTAGCTATTGAATTTCTAGGTTATGTTAGATTTTTCAAAGACAGCAAAGGGAATCATGTCCACAAACATAATTGTAAAACCTTTATTTTGTGCAAATTACAAGATTTCACTTACTACACTAAGTAAGACAGAAAGTAAGATTTTAATTATATCATTCAGAACTGCACTGATTTCAGCATGACAGTAGCTGATCTGACCATATTGCTATTTTACATTAGGTATTGCCTTCAAATAGCAACCTGATAAACAAGGGAGTAAATTCCATACACTGTATAAAATAAGTCTCCAAAATTTGCATTTCTAAAAGAGACAGGCTGACATTTAATATGAACACAACCTATGGCTGAGCTCCAGTCATGACATTATTTGTAATTATTTCAGCCATTGGCTTAAAGTTAGGTATTGCACCCCCCCCCCCAACATCCATCTTTTTTTTCCTGAAGGAACTTTCTATGGGAGAATCTTAAATAAATGCAGATAATTGTTGCCTTTAAGCTGGATGTTAGTTTTGCCTACATCTTGTGAAGACTCACAACTGAAAAATGCAGTACAACTGCTAGCAGAAAGTAGTGAAACACCACCTTGCTAGACATTTGCCACAGTTAATTCTTGTGTGGATACCAAGTTACTACTAATAAAACACTGAGGAAAAACATTTTGCTCAACATCAGTAAAGGCTGACTCATTTATGGACCCCAAAGTAGAAATATCAATCTTTTAATTTACAGGAGGATGAAATAACTCCCTACCATAAATCTGAGACACCTAACTGCAAGTCCTGGAATTGTGAAAAAATGTCGAATTTCACAGTTTTCCTTTAAAGTTTTATTTTTTGTTAGGATGGCAGACTCCCTTCACCCCTCATGAGATAGGCTGACCCTATGTGCCATTCTCTTATATACATATATACATACACCTCTATACTCACACACACACACACACACACACACACATATATATATATATATATATATATATATATATATATATATATATATATATATATATATATATATATATGTATATATATGGGTCTTCTTCATTTGTTCAAACTTCCAAAAGTTCGAAATTCATATGGCCTACACCATATGACTGAACTTTTGAAAGGCCGACAATGAATAGTGGAGATCCCGATACACCACGGAACTGGGAGATTCCCCTTTCTTGCACTGTAGTGCGATCTTGGAGTGAGAATATTTAAGTAGCAGGGGTGTGGGGGGCTTGCCCCCCTGCTAGCAAAGTGTAGAGTGTTTTTTGTGTGTTTATTTTTTTTTAACTTCACATTTTCGAACATTCAAATGTTCGATCATATGGTCTCGCTATATATATATATATATATATATATATATATATATATATATATATATATATATATTTATATAGGGCTATATGACTAGGTTGAATGATAACATTGAAAGTTAAAAATAATAGCGTACCTGCAAGAAGTCGAATATACTAATCATAGACAGCCATAACATTGACTACCAGCTTCAGAAGATTGACTGCAGAGAACATCAAGATTCAGAACATCAAAATAAACTAATATAGAAGATGCAGTATGCCATGTTCCACTTGTGTGCATAGCTACTGCAGCAGCTATGGAGGAAGTCACAAGGTTTTGTCCTAGCAACACAGGGAGCATGTATGAAACAACACTGTCTCAAAAGGGAAGAGAGGTATTAACTGTGGAAGGTTATCTGTATAATGTAGAAAAGGGAAATAAGAATATGAAATACCATTGCTGCAAAAATAAACTATTGAACCACTGCAAGGGTATAGTGGTCACAGAGGTTACAGCATTTGGTGAGAAATTGAGAAAACTGACAGCTCACCCTCACAGCAGTGATAATACTGAGCATGAAAGCTGTAAGGTATGCAACCAATTAAAGCAAAAAACAACTGATTCAAGGGATACTACCTGTTTAGTATTTGATGACGTGTTGGTTAACAAATCTGCTGAAAGTACTTTTAATCTGCCTGACAGGAAAACAATGCTACAGCAAGTGAACAGAGTTCAAAGGTATTGTGAAGGCTGCCAGCCCAGCTGGCTGGAATTTTGTAAATAATTCTATGTCATTTGTGAGTATTAATACAATACATAGGTTTGTCGTACAAATGTAAGAGAACTATATATTATGCATGTATTAAACTGCTGGTGCAGAAGTGTGTGTTAAACTGTGTTATGTGCTGAGCTTCAAGAATGTAACCATAGTATACCCTATTGGAAAAGAACAGAGTTAACTTGTAAATTCTAAGAAAATAAGTATATTATTTACGATGGTGTTTATCACAGCTAGGAGACAGAATGTCTGCAGCTAGAAATTCTTTCTATTGTCTGGAAGCAGAAATAATTACAGGTTTCAAAGGTAAAAGTGTTTAGCTGTTTTACGACTTCCAGTTTCAGGCAAACGTCTGAAAATAAGTATTTTTGACACAGTAGTGACAAAGAATAATGTAATCTGAGATAACCCATCAGAAATATTTGATAGTAATTTAAGAACTATTTCAGAGAGTGAGTCTGTGCATTTTGTATTTGTCTTGGGATCTGACAACAACCTCTCATCAGCACTTGCCTGGCTCTTTAAGTAAGACTTAGATTACAGCGATTTCTCTTAGAGATAGATAGGAACTTAGTAAGACTAGTTTAGACGTTTTCTGTATTTATGTGAGACTGCCCTGCAACGTTGCTTTAAAATATTTCCTGTGATTCTGAACTCTGTTGTCACTGTATTGAGTTATTGAGAATTGTCTTGTTCTTTTATTATTTATTATTAAATGTATTTAAACCTTTTAATTGTGACTGGTTTCTTTAGAGATATTTAAGCTCTTAAAGTACTTGCATGTGTATTTGGTAACACTGTACAGGCCACTCTTAAATAGCCTTAGTCTTGGACACACTTACCATTTGAATAATAGAAACATTACACAGCAGAACTGGTCACCTTTTGGGAAGGGACTTATAGTAGCTGATAAGAGTAGTTAGTGGCAGCTGGCACTACCTTATAGTCTGGGCAGAAGGGGGCATAGCTAGTGAACCTGTGCATGCCTTCCCCAGGAGTGTCTGTGTGTTTGTATATAAATCAAATCTCAAAGTGTATGTGTGTGTGTGTGTGTGTGTGTGTGTGTGTGTGTGTGTGTGTGTGTGTGTGTGTGTGTGTGTGTGTGTGTGTGTGCGTATGCACACGCATGTGCCAGCTACATTATATTGCTGTTGACTTAACTACTTCACAGATGGGAGAATGGGTACGGTGGGTCACTTTTTAAGGGACTGGCGGACCTTTTTGGTGAGGATCTTATATCCAAAGATTGATGAATAAACAGGTATAGGCCTGCAGTGAAAGAGAGAGAAGAGCAGTACTTGCTTGGACAGTCCACCTAGTCAGAGCATTGGGAGGACCCTCATCCCACTTATAGTGGTTCATCTGGATTGGACTGGGAGGGTGGAAGAGGAAGCAAGTTAGCATGGTGACTGGGAGGGTGGAAGGAAGATGTCAAGTAGGTATGTTGAGGATATTTCTGCAGATGTCCTGATAGGGAATGGACATTCAGATTCTGGAAGCTTTGATGATGCAGCAGTACGAGTATGTCAGACCAGAGAAAGGCATACTGGTGACTGGCATGCTGGGATGGAGACTGTTTGAGATCCCCATACCATAGGCCTGGACTGGCATGGTGGCTGTTTGCTCTGGTAGAATGTGCTGGCGCAGTGGTCTGCAGTGACTGTGGGATGAATTGTGAGTGGTGGTACCCAGAGGACACACAGGAGCTGGATGGTGATGGTATTAGGTGGGAGGCAGAATTGAGGAGCTGCTGTCATAATTCCTTCAAGTGTTTGTGTTTGGGGAGTGACCTGCATGATGCATTCCTGCAAATGTTCCAATGCAGATATTAGGTAACATGCATGCAGACAGGTTGCGTACGGTGACTAGACACAGACAGAGGGAGGACACCTGAAGCTGGGAAGTGGTGGTCTGTGTTTTCAGAAAAGCAGCTCTGGAAGCTGCTACTGTGTGGTGGTGTGGTCAGAAGAAGCGGCTAGTACTGATGTTCTGGCACTGATGGTGGGCCACTGCTGCTGGCAGGGTACTGATGTTACAAAGGACAGTGAGTGACTTGGGATGGGGTGAGACATAGTGGTACTTGGGACAGTGACAACATGCCCACTCTCACAGAAGTATAGTATAGTTAGTTGCTCAATAAGGCTACTCTAGTGATAGTAAAGGCGTGATAGCAGTAATCATTGAAGAGGAAGTTTAGGATAAAGTCTAAGATCTGAATTGTAGAGGGCTGTATAAAGGGGTGGACTGGTGGTTGGTAGTGGCTGGAGGGTGAGGAGTAGTAATTCCTAGCTGGGGAGTGCCCATCTATTTGAGGCAACTGTGGAAGGTTCCTTGTGAGAAGGCAGAGGCGATTAAGAAGCTGGAATGTATGAGGCGGTGCAGCAATGAGAGGGAAAGGGAGAGTAGAGGTAGTGCTAGAATTGATAGACTGCCTCCAATCTCTACCTTTTGTCCCTACTATTCCTTTTGCTGGTGATATTGATATAGTGATTGCCATTAATGTGCTTGTAGTACTTTTTGCAGCAGATTTCAGCAGACACAAAACTCTACAGAAGATACTGACTGACCACAATGCGAACTTCACGGTGATGTGTCTGACTGTCTGTGGAAGTGTTGTGGGTCTAATATCTCTGGTACCCATGCCATCCCAGACTAAGCTTTATATAAGGAGAGGATTTGCAGACTGATTGAAGACTATGCTGCTTGCAGATGCAGTAGGAACATATTGGAGAATCTTGGATAAGTAGAAGTATTATTCCAAGAAACCAGTAAGTTTTCAAGTGGGCATGACGGGGTCCTTACATACAGATTGGGAAGTGGTAAAATAAATTAGGCCAGGTCCTGTCAAAATGTGAAGCTAGCGTGGCGGCCAGTTCCCTGTGTTACTAACAAATTGAGAGCAGCAAGAGACAGCAGGGCACTAGCCTAAAGTATTGCCCAACCATACACTATAACTGCGCTGCACTGACCTAACTACTAGGAAGGATGAACTGGACAAGGTGGTAGTGATCACCCGATTTGATTCAAAAAAAAAAAAAAAGAGAATTTGGGGATCCTGTCTGGTAGATTACAATAAAACATTTGTGATTATTTTATTGTACAGGTGAATATGTTATGGGATGGATTGCTCAAAAGAGCTCAGACAAGATGAAGAAAAAGAAAGAACACTGCAATGGGTTGTCAATGTCAATGCAAAGTCAGAGAGGGTTAATATTCCCAGGTAGACCCATTTTTCCTCAGCTTCACTTTTCCAGGTTTTGCTTAATCAATCAAAATCATAGCTGAAGGCTCAAGAAGGAGAAAAGAGAAATGTTGAAATAATCTGTGTTAGCACATCTGGCAGGCAATTTGTGCATATTCATAGATTAACTTGTACTGCATGCCAGCATAGCATTGTGTCTAAAAAATAAAATTTTTTTAACTTTTTTAATCTCCCTCTATCTAAAATGTTATACATAATAATCTGTGAGTGTTTTGATACATTTCTAATTGCACATGTTTGTGAGGGATTCTAAAGTTCTTTTTGAGAATCAGCTGAACAGTAGGTGATACAGATAAGTACATTCTTATTTAGTGTTTCTTACATTCTAATTATATTTTTTCTTGTGATGAATTATTTATGTTTTCATTTATTCTATTACATATTGTTTTTCATTTTATTGTTATTTTAAATCATCATTTTCAAAAATACAGGCATGATGATTTTCTCCTTCAGGTAAGCCTTGCAGTTACACGAACAAGCATGTCCATCTCAGCACAATGACACAACACTTGAGACAATGTTACAACTGCCTCATGTACACACACAAAACACTCTCCTCCTCTCCAAACACTAACATCTCTCTGAAAACGAAGAGATAATGTAACAACAGGCTGGATCTTAACCCAAGGCTCTCCTCCTAAAACCACAGAGAAACCCAAAAAAACAACATGCAATACACTGAACCCAAATGGGGCCAGCTCTCCACTGGCAAAATACACATATGCAACCAGAAAATCAAACTCCGAACATAAAACAAGACTACCAAGCAAAGCATCAAATCAAAAAAAAGCACATTGGCACAAACTCTGAAACACATCAACACAAATCCTGAACATACTAAAAAAACCAGCCAGAGTGCTGGTAATAGGTGACTCTATGCAAGGGCACACACTTTGGAAGCACTAGGCAGGGACATTACAATAGTCAGCACTGACATCCCAAGCACTATGTAAGGCATAAGGACATACCACATGTACATAAGGTAGTCCACCAAGGATCCACCACACTACAATCACATTTCCACAACTCATTTGAGTTGCCTGCAGAATGTGATGTGGTGCCATGATCCACCACATAACCCCAAACTGACATTGGAGCCCATAACAGAGAACATGGCCATGGACCAAGAGCCCATGTGTCACTGGCCCTGCTGACCTGTACCTGAAGATACACTGACCCTGCATAAAAGATGCCTCTGATCATGTGTAATTCAAGAATAGGCTACAGGTACAGGGTGTGGGCGACCATCAAAAGGGATCCAGTGCTCCCACACCTGGGCAGCTTCAACACGACACCACCTTTATGGTGTCCTTCTTTAAATCAGTGTCTACCCCTGCACGGACTGAGTCAACTGCGTACACCCCACGCCTTTTCACTAGAAGGTAACAAAAAAACATGGTAAAATAAAACAAATAACATAAAATAAAAAACACAACTGCCATAATGCCTTTTTCTCAACCTCAAATGCAAAGACAAACACACACTAATGTACATGCACAAGCCTCAAAAGCTGGCTTAGAAACTACTCAGCACCAGACTCTAGAGCCCATTTAGCTACTCACCCCAGGCACTCCTCAGTACATGAAATCACAATAACATATAGAGACCAAAATACAAGGCTCAGCAGGACACAAATCAAGCCACAATACATACCATACATTTTCATCAGAATCCCACGCTCCACAAAAATCAGTCAAACTCCAATTCATATCAATGCTTTGCATGGGCAAAACACCACAGCCACAGTAGCACATCATTGTCCCGTGACCTGACCCAGGCCCCAACACCCAATAACCCTAACCCTAATATTGGGGAACCACCAACACCCAAACATGAACTATTGGGCAATTAATCAAAAATTAACTGGGAGAACTACTCAAGTACTATTCACCTAAAACACCCTGGATCAAATCTATAAACACAAACACACCAGAGTCAACATTTCCTATGGACCCAGTCATCATCAACATGGGTGACAATTCAACACGTCACAATCAACATGGGCTCTACAACTGAGGTCAACCCCACCATGTACTGTTGCTCCCATATCCAAACAAACTACTTTGGATATCCACATTCCGACCCTGAAAAAAAGCAAACTTCCCGTTGCCAAAAAAGCAAACTTCTTCAAAAAAGACCAAGGTGGTGGAAAGTCAAAGCCCCCCATGCTAAAGTAACATTTATCCAAGCTGCAACTTTACTAAAGCTGCCTGGCACCGGGCAAGGACAGGAATGCATGGATATCAAAGCAAAACCAAGACTCTCAACTCCAAGACCAAGAAAGGAAACCAGTCTGGTGGACTTGCAAACAAAAACACAAGAGGAAAAGAGAAACTGTACAGAAAAAGAGTAAAAAAAGGAAGGAGAAGACACATCCTATCCATCATCAAAAAAACTACGATTCCTCCATACAAGGCGAGCTTCGAAAGAAAAACTGCCAAGGACTCCAAAGATAACCACAAGGCATTCTTTAGCTATGTCAAGAATCTAATTGGCAATACTCAGATCTGCTCAGAGTTAGTGCAGAATGGCATAAAATACACTGAACCGACCAATATCGCCAACATCCTGGCAGACAGGTTCAGCACAAACTTCACCCCCCTCTCACCCTCAAAAGGGCCCATAACCATAACAGAAGAATGTAGAGCCCCTGAAATCACAGACACTCAGGTTAAAACAGCCCTCTCCACAGCCAAAAACACAGCATGAATGGGACCGGACGGTGTCCCAGGCTGTGTCCTATACAAGCTCAAAGATGAACTAGCCCCTCACCTAAACACACTGTTCAAACTCAGCCTCTCCACAGGTTACATACCCATAGAGTGGCGCACAGCAATGGTTATTCAACTCCACAAAGGTGGAGCCACAACAGATCCTGAGAATTATCATCCTATAAGCCTGACTAGCTTAGTCTGCAAGGCTATGGAGCACATCATCATGGAACTCATTAACAGAGACATTGGGACCCTCCAAACACTGGACCCTACCCAGTTTGGCTTTGTTAAGGGCAGATCATGCTTCCTAAACCTGGTGGACTTCTTTGAGACAGTTACCAAGGCTATAAATGAGGGAAAGGTGGTACACACAGCCTACCTAGACCTCGCAAAGGCCTTCGACACCATTCCCCATTCTGGTATTTTAGACAAGCTCACCAGCCTAAACATAAACCCCTATGTCACAAGATGGGTTGCCAACTGGCTCATGGACAAAACCCACATGGTAAGAGTTGCGGGAGCTAGGTCTGACTCTAAATCAGTTACAAGCGGCGTTCCCCAGGACTCAGTTCTAGGACCACCTCCTGTTCAGCATATACTTTTCAGAGGTACAGGCAAGCACATGAGGACTATGGCTGACCAAGTTCATAGATGACTGCAAACTAGGGGCTATAACTGACTCTCCGGCTAACACAGGCATCCTCCAAAAGGATCTCACTCAGACGGATACCTGGTGTCAAAATCATGGCCTCAAGCTAAATGCCAAAAAGTGCATAGTCATCCCCTTTGGAAAAAACAAATTACCCACAAACTACCACACAGGTGGTAGTCCCCTAAATACAGAAGACGTAATAAGGGATCTGGGGACCCAAGTAGATAGTAATCTCTCCTTTGATAATCACATTGCTAAAGTGGTTAGAAAATCCTTCTACGTGGCCCACCTTATTACAAAAGGGTTTGCATCCAGATTAAAAGAGGTCATTGTGCCCCTCTACTCATCACTCATCAGACCCATCATAGAGTACAACGCCCCATTTGGGATGTACCTTACAAGACACCTGCAACAGCTGGAAAGACCACAGAAGTACCTCACCAAGAGGATCACTGGCCTCAGACAGATGCCCTATGCAGCTTGAATGAAGAAACTCCAGTTGCATACCACCTACTCAGAGGTGATCTCTGCCTGACATACAAGGCCATGTCCAACTCAGAATTGATGGACAGGACATGCTTCACCTAAGAAAACCTTATCCCCTCAAGCCACACACTCTAGGGCTCTAAACCTCATCACAACAATAAATAGGATGTGCTGGAGGGATAGATTCATGTCCCAGAGACTTCCCATGCTTTGGAACAAGATTCCAATATACATTAGGCAGAGCTCCTCGCTAACACTCAAGAGAAACCTTGACGAGTAGATGGGAAACAGAAAGTTTACCCCGGGGATCACTTCAGTGGCTCTGCTGGACAGAGGCACAGAGGCACAGGGAACTAATCTAAGAGGGTGGCGAAAGCCAACACATTCTGGCTAGGTTTATAAATGCCTTTGGGCAGATAGCCTAGTACCTACCTATGAACCTATTACTTTACATTGTGGATGGAAATCAATGTGCTTTTTAGAGATTAGAGAGTGCTTATTCCTGTTTGATATTTCCCAGGTCAACTTGAAGGCCTGGTCACTTCTGGTCATAGCTATCATTTATTTTGATATTTAATTTTCATAAATGGACACCCCTTTAGAAGGGCGTGAAGACACTCTGATTGGTGGCAGCAGTACTGTGTTATTTTGGGAAGGAACACACCTAGAAATCTGTCAGGCTTTCCCAATAGTGTCTGGATGTGTCAGAGTTAAATTTACTTTGAGTGTGAGTGTATCAAAGGTCTTAAACTGAGGCACATTGCTCTGGAGTGTGTAATAAGGAACTATATTAGGGATGGACAGAATTATGCAGTCCATCCCAGATTATTGAGCATGTTCCTGTTGTGCTCTTAGGGGAAAATTGTGAAATATGAATCCTGTTTAAGTGACAATCTCACACTGGAGTCAGTAGTGAGGATTGAAGCTCCTTAGTTACTGACCCAGGATAGTAAGGACGTCACATTTATTGTTAGTAGTCTGGTGGGGTAATGGCCAGATGTCACAGACACAATAAAAAAGATGTAGAAAACAAAGAACATAAGAAAATAATACTTAAATATTCACCAGATTCTTAACACCCAATTGTTCAGTTCAGCAGCTACTACATAAATGTATACAACAGAAGCAATGCTATCTAACTTTAAGATTATTAATAAATTACTTGGATTTGATGAGCAAGACTGCAAATGTTTAGTGAAATGAATAAGACATCTCTCCTGGTTTCTTATAACTCTTGCACTTACAGCATCACTTGCCTAGATTTCTTTTTTCTTTAGGTATGATGATTCTCTTAATTGCTTGAATTCTCTTTGAAAACTCATTTTTTTAGTTTGTTTTAGAAATATTTCCCCTTTAATAAAAAACAACTGCTTTGGTTAGAGCTTATTAGACAATTGTTGTCCATTCTGTAACCTTCCTTATCTAAGAAGGAAACTAAGAAACTGGTTTATACTTTGCTGTATTTTTGAAATCTCATGCTTGTTTGACCCTTGTCAGTTGGGATTTAGACATTTACATGATACAGAGACTACCCTAAGAATGGCAAATTCCATTCTTATGATGAAATATCAGTGTAAATACTGATTTCTTGTACTGCTCCATCTCCCAGCAGCTCTTGACACAGTGAACCATGGAATTCACACTAAGTGACTGGGGTTACAATGTGGTTTAACTGGCACAGACATAGAGTGATTTACCTGTTACCTCCAGTTGTTTACTTTTCTGACCCCCTGCTCACTTGAGTGTGGTGTGCCTCAGGACTTGATTTTGGCACATATGATATTTACTTTGCATATGTTGCCACTCAAGGAGGTTATGGTCAAGATAAATATTTCTTATTTGTCACACGCTGATGATATACAGTACTGAGTCTCCTCTTCTCTAGATTCTACAGCAGATTTTTTTGTCCCTGCAAAGTCTGTTTGGAGTCTGCACAGGATATCCATAAATTATTTAAATCCAAATCTAAAAATGAATGAATGCCACCATCATTTCATCTCATCTTCTTAAGCTCTCTCCATTAGTTATCTTTAGTGGGGGATCAGTTTGATACTGTTTTTAGTGCACATGATCTTTGCTTTATTCTTTATGACAGGCTTCACATTTATGGGCCAGCAATCATGTGTTGTCAAACTTTTTATTTCCATCAGAAGTATGTAGCCAAGAGCAAACACTTTATACTGCCATCAGACTTGGGAACAGTGATTTGTGCTTTGGTTCTGTCTCACCTTGACTACTGCAATACCTTTTACCTGGGGATGCCTGAGGATGGTCTTGTCCAAGTATAGAAGGTTCAGAACTCCATGGCCATATCATCACTGAATACTGCTAGAATGAGCAATATTATGCCTGTGCTGTGGGATTTGCTCTGGTTGCAGCAAGAAATGTTTTTAGGATTCTTATTCTCACCTTCAATGTCTTACATGATTTGTAATCTGGCTAATCGTTTCATGAGGTGAAGGGCTGCCAGCCATTCCAAGGATTTCATTAGAGATCTCAGAAAGATTTGCTTCAGCTATTTTAGTGTCATTCTTTTGAACTGTCTACCTACACTGATTACAGCATCTGTGTCAAAAGTCTCTTTCAGGAGGTCCCTTCATGACAGTTATTATAGGATTGTGTTTTATGGCCCTGGCAGAAGTCCATCTTCATTTCATATTTTAAAGTAAAAAGATATGTACCTTTAGCTCATTGTTGCATGTTTTACTGTGATTAACTGTCATGGACTATTGTTTATATTTAATTATTGCAATTGATGACTTTCAAATTGGTTTATATAAAATAAACAAACAAATGGTTACAGGCCAGTTTGTGAGTTTCTGACAGTGAAAAGAAAACAGTATTCCTTTAAATCAGTCCACTAGAAACAAAACCTGAGTGATATTGTCCTAATGTAAGCAGAAAAAGATAACTGACAATTCTAAGTAAAATAACTTAAGACAAAGTACTGTCGAATATGAAAAGAATTTTTGTCATTTATAAAGTTATTGTGGGTAAAAATTTGCAAAGCACAGAAATGCAGACAAAAATCCATCCAGGATAAGCATCTCTCAGGCAGGATGTTATCAAAGATAAACTGAGACATATGATTACTAATCGTTTTTTAAGGTAATTCAAATACTCATTTCTAAAATATACTGAAAAAATGTATGAAGGTAAATTATTGTAGAAGGCTCGTGGAATGAAAACGGGTCTACTGTATGATACTGTCCGATTGTTTTCCAAGCAATGCTATTAGGTGACAATAATAAGAGTAAGAAGAAAATTCATTGCCTTAGACACATTTCTCAGTTAAAAAGCAATTCGATTTTCACCTGTGCTTCTTGCCAAAATGAATGTGAACTTTCTTAATGGGAAATCCTTTGCAAATGTCACTAACTAAGAAGCAACACTCAAGTAGTGAATGTGAGGTGCTGTAATTACAGATGCTGAGGATGAATAAATGTCAAAGACTTGAAAGAAAAGCAACAGCAGATATATGGAGCATTTCACCACACTATAATAAAAAGAAGCAGGAAAAAATGATAGTATTGCTCTTTCTTCAAGTGACAGAAAGGTTTAAGAAAGCAATATTACTAGACACAGTCATTACAAGGTTATAACAGGCAAGTCTACAGGTGTTGTGAGGCCTGGCAGCACTGGCGGAGGACCTTTGCACACCTGGAAGCTCCATTATTTCTTGTAACATCCATACTGCAGGGCATTATTCCACTTAGAAAAAGGGCTGCCTGATAAGATGTTGGTTAAGTTGTTTTGCATTTGTTTTATTTTGTGTGTGTATTATTTTTTTTCAGTATATTTTTTGAAGTAAAATAGTTCCTTCATCTAATTCTTCAGACCTGGTCTACAATATGTAATTGCTGTTCTTCAAAATATTCAGGGTGGCTCGTGCTATAGGACTGCAGGACTGCAGCCCCCCCCCCACCTGTCAAAATAAATTGTACCACTGTCCTATCAATAAACTGTACCACTGTAGAAAATTAAAAATAAAAAAATTCCCGAGTCCCGGAATGGGACTCCATGCATGCGTGCTTATTTCCTGACTGCTGTATTAGGCAGTCCAAACTCCACGCACGCATGTGTGCTTAGTTCCTAAGCTCCAGACTGCTCTGTTAGGCAGTCTGGAAAGAGAAGGAAGGGAACTCTGCCCAGCCAGCCCAGAATTCTGTGCGGTGACGACCACACCGACCAGAAGACAACTGGACTGCATCATCCACAGGCTGGAGGCTCCAGCCTACTCACGTCTCGTGGGGAAACCCAGGACAGCCTGCGCGGGCTGCTACAGAGGAGCCATGGAGGATCGGGCTGCTTCCAGGGACAGATTCAGGCTGAGGTCGCTACGGAGGACGTAATAGCTGCATCAGATCTGTGGGAACTGACCTACTCCACAGCCTACATTCTACATATTAGGTGAGAACACACCAGTCATCCACATGTGCACAACTTTCACAGACACAACTTGTACAGGCCCTGTCTCAACAATGAGGTAGAACAAACCCCCAAAGGAAGTGTAACCCACAGCTATAATGCTGCATGTTTCTATAACTCTGGAGGAGTTTCTACATTCTAACTATACATTTTGGGAAAGGTGCTCAGTAGAAACATTACAATCACATGCGTCAGTGCAAGACAGCTAGGCACTTCTCTGGAGTGGTTCCAACTGATAAGAAGATAAGGGTCTATACTGAAACATCTAAAATCAATTCATAAAAAACTCAATATATATGTAAACTCGTTTAATCTAAAACTCAAATAATCCAAAATATCATACAGAAACAGTTCTTTTGCAAGGAGGAAGCCCTCCCCCCTGTCATCCCCATACCCCCTGCTAATTATATATTACAATTCCAAGATTGAGCAGCAGTGTGGAAAACTATAATTATGTATTTACACCAAATGGATTTATATCAAATGAATTAACTCCAGATTTAGACCAAATGAATGGCACTTGAAGATAGTATTGCTTTCATCCAGTTATCCTTTAACACAATCAGTAAAGGAGAGGTCATAATTGCATTATCATATACCTTCCTTTGTTATGCAGATATCATATTGTTATCTTCAGACCTTGCTACATAAGGAAATAAATACATAATGCACAATTTTTAATTTTAACTCCCTTTTCTTTTTTGAAAATTTAACATAATTAGTATCGTGCATCCTGCAAATTCCAACTTAAGTGCAAACAGATTTCTTCTAGTGTTCTTCATCGTGTAGATGCAATGCTGATACTGTACTGTATTGTAAAGGGGTGGATGCTGCAGTCCTTTTTGGTGAAGATACCTAGTAACTATGAACCTGTTATCAGTTTGCCATCCATTCCCTATTGCAATATTACTAGGTTATTGTTTTTTTAATACAACTTAGGCAATTTATTCCTCAAGGGCAACAGGCACTTTATTTGTAGATGAAACAATGAAATATAAAGTTGGTTGCTAGCAGCAACCTCTTCATTAGTTACAGTTTTCTTTAATGTGGAATTATTTAGATGACTTTTACTTCTTTGGAGATTGTGCATATTTACTGATACCAGTGGACTGTAGAAGTCTAAGTAGACTTTTATGATAAAAATGCTCTAAACTGGGCAGTTTTGTCATTATTGGTGCATGCATTTTGTTTAATTGTTTACTGGAAAAATGTTCAAAACAAATTTAAAATGCCCTCTAACAACTGTACTATATTGTACAAGGAATATAATTTAATACAATCAGGAAGGTGTATCAAAGACCACGGGTATGTTTCGTGTGCAAGGGGCCTATGATTTGAAAACAGCCCAAAGTTAATTGTTATCTGCCAAAATGTATTTTCTTTGAATGTGGGTTTCAATGCTGTTTCAATGAATGTGAGTTTCAAGGGCAGAGAAGATTAAATATTAAGTCTGTTTTCATTGTGAGATTGCATTGCTTTGTTTAGCAGATGTCTTAGTGTTTGTGCTGTAAAATGCAAAATAAAACTTTCCAATGAAGTAGAAATCATCGTAGAAGTAAAGCAGTATGCACATTAGTGTTTATGGTAAATGGGCTGAAACAGCCAAGTAATGGTTTATTGGAATGGCTGCAGGGGGGAGGCTCCATTCGACCATGATTTTGTGAGGGGGAAGGGCGGCAAACTCAAAGACTCAAAGCTGAACTATACCTCTCAACTGTCAGATTTTCACAGAATGAATAGATTTTTGCTTATTATTTTTGGTTTGTTCCTCATAAAATGTGTGGTTTTCTGGCAAATAATTTAGGAATTAAGTCACTGAGTCTCAGACTTCATAACCTTCAGAAAAATACATGCTAAAGCAAGACCTGTTATTCTATCAATTGTCTCAGTTTATACAACAATTTATAGTACTGTTTATATGTTCCCCATTATATTTGGCCTTGTCCAGATTTCCTGGATTAACAGGTCGAGAGGTATGTGCAAATAAATTGTTTTATAGAATTAGGCATATCCAACCTCTCAATTGTCCCCAATTTTGGCTTAAAATGTTGCTCTTCCCCTAATAATCCCGCCACAAAATGGCAATTTTGGAAGAAAACGTGGAGGGCTTACAATTAAGAAATAATTGTAATAATCAGAGTTATAGATTACTTTTATTTCAGAAATGCATGTAGATTCTTTTATTTTGTTAGCTGCTCAAGTTAGCAGTACTAATATTAAAAAAGTGTCCCTTCTTTGACAGGATCCCAGCTGTATTGTGTGGCTATTTTATATTTTTGCATCACATTTTTGGTCCATTTTTCATACAATTGTGTTTTTTTGGCAAATTAGTGGCAAATCATTAAAGACTGAAGTTAGAAAATAATGACAGGCATTTGAGTTTCAGATTTCGTACCTTTCAGAAAATTCATACTAATGCAAGACCTACTATTCTATTATCTTTCTAAGTTTATAAGAGCAATATTTAAAAATTGTCCTAATTTTTGGGCCTTTTTACCCACTTCTATGTATTGCTTTGTCCATGTTTCTTGTTCTGAGGTTGAGAGGCTCAAAAGACAAACCCACCCCCATAAATAGCACAAGAAACCAAAAACTGAGGGTAATGACACTCAACGCCAGACGTCTAAACCTCAAAATGCATAAGGTACTCCTCAGTATGGAGAACATCGATATCTGTAACTCATACCATACCTTTCGGCCACAGAACCCGGACCAAAACACAAAAGGCGGGGGTGTATCCATTTTCATCAAGGATACGCACACCTCCAGGTTAGTGGCACAGCACAATGCATCAGAGATCATCCAAGTGCAACTAACAAAGGGTAAAACTGCAATTCAAATTTTACCTTGCTACAGATCACCCACCTTGACCCAGGACCCCCATTCCGCATTTCTGGAGACAGTGGGAAATATGAAGGTCCTACCAAACAACCTAATACTGGGTGATTTCAACTAACCAAATATTAACTGGGAGAATTACTCAAGTACTAACTCCCTTGCCCAATGCTTCCTAGAATTTATAAGTTCGAATGCCCTGATCAACTGGTCAACACCTCCACCAGAGGGAACAACATATTGGACCTGGTCATCACCAACATAGGCGACCGGTGTTCCACACCTGACATCAACCCCTCGCTGGTTAGATCAGACCACAAACTAATCACTCTGGATATACACATTCCGCCCCCAACCCCAATCAAGGAAACCACCATGAAAAACTATTTAGAAGCAAACTTCAAGTTACTTAAGTCTGAGATGGAAAGGTTCACAGCCCCCATGCCAATGGACAATGCTGTCCAAGCTGATGAAACCTATACAAAGGCAATGTATGACCATCTGTAGGAATGCATGGATCATGCTCTCCCAAGTAAAACCAAGACTCACTCATCCAAGAAAAGTAAACCAGTCTGGTGGACCCCTGCCATAAACATACTCTGCAATAGAAGGAGGAAACTAGTACATAAAAGAGCAAAATCCCTAGAAGGAAAGAATCCCTGATCAGTATCAGTAAGAAACTACGATCCCTCATTAAATCATCCAAGGCTAGCTTCAAAAGAAAAATTGCCAAGGACTCCAAAGATAACCACAAAGTGTTTTTTTAGCTATGTCAACAACCTAAGTGGAAACTCTCAGATCTGCTCTGAGTTGATGCAATGGCACAAAATACAATGAACCGACTGATAGTGCCAACATTTTGGCAGATAGGTTCAGTGCAAACTTCACAACCCTCTCACCCCCTAAAGGGCCCATAACCATACCAGAAGAATGTAAGGCCCAGCAATCACCGACACACAGGTTAAAACAGCCCTATCCAAAGCCAAAAACACAGCCTCAATGGGACCGAACGGTGTCCCAGGCTGCGTCCTACAAGAGCTCCAAAATGAACTAACCCCCCCCACTTAAACACACTATTCAAACTCAGCCTCTCTACAGGCTACATACCCACAGAGTGGTGCACAGCAACAGTTATCCAACTCCACAAAGGTGGCACCACAACGGACCCCGGGAACTATCGCCCTATAAGCCTGATTAGCCTGGTCTGCAGGGCTATGGAATGCATCATCATGGAACTCATTAACAGAGACATTGGGAACCTCCAAACTTTGGACCCCACCCAGTTTGGTTTTGTTAAAGGCAGATCATGCCTCCAAAACCTGGTGGACTTCTTCATGACAGTTACCAAGGCATTAGATGAAGGTAAGGAGGTCCACACAGCCTACCTAGACCTCACAAAGGCTTTTGACACCATTCCCCGTTTTGGTATTATAGACAAGCTCACCAACCTGAACATTAAACCCTACATCACGAGCTGGGTTGCAAATTGGCTCACGGACAGAACCCACATGGTGAGAGTTGCAGACTCTAGGTCTGACTCTAAACCGGTTACAAGTGGAGTCCCACAGGGCTCAGTCCTAGGACCCCTCCTGTTCGGTATATACTTCTCAGAGGTACAGGCAAGTACAGGAGGACTTTGGCTGGCCAAGTTTGCAGACGACTGCATACTAGGGGCCATAATTGATTCTCCTGCTGATACAGACACCCTCCAGAAGGGTCTCACTAAGACGGATAACTGGTGTCAAAATCATGGCCTCAAGCTGAATGCCAAAAAGTGCATAGTCATCCCCTTTGGAAAAAACAAAGTACCCGCGAACTACCACATAGGTGGTAGTCCCCTAAATACAGAAAAAGTAATAAGGGATCTGGGGACTCAAGTAGATAGTAATCTCTCCTTCGATGATCATATTATCAAGGTGGTTAGAAAATCCTTCTATGTGGCCCACTTAATCTCAAAAGGGTTCGCATCCAGATCAAAGGAGGTTATTGTGCCTCTCCACTCATCATGCATTATACCCATTATAGAATACAATGCCTCATTTGGGATGTACCTTACAAGACACCTGCAACAGCTGGAAAGACCACAGAAGTACCTCACCAAGAGGATTACTGGTCTCAAACAGAAGACCTATGCAGCTTAACTAAAGAAACTCCAGCTGTACTCAGTTGCATACTGCTTACTCAGAGGTGATCTATGCCTGACATACAAGGCCATGTCCAACCCAAAATTGATGGATATGCTCCACCTACAAAAAAGCAATCCCTGAGAGCCACATGCTCTAGGGATATAACCCTTACCACAACATTAAATAAAACGTGCTGGAGGGATAGATTCCTGACCCAGAGACTCCCCATGCTTTGGAACAAAATTCCAATATACATCAGGCAGAGCCCCTCACTAGCACTCTTCAAGAGAAGCCTTGACGGGTGGATGGGAAACAGAAAATTTACCCTGGGGATCACTGCAGTGGCTCTGCTGGACAGAGGCACAGGGAACTAATGGCTCTGCTGGTCAGAGTCACAGGGAACTAATCTAAGGTGATGGCGAAAGCCAACACACTCTGGCTAGGCTTATAAATGTCCTTGGGCAGACAGCCTAGTACTTACCTATGAACCTATGAGCCTAAATGTGTCAGGGCCATCACAGTCAGCCAGAGACATTTCAAATTGTGACATACTTGTTGCACCCCACTCCCCCATGTAGTGACTCTGGATGTGTCCAAGCAAGGCAAGGAACAGTTATGCTGTGTAAATGAGCAGAGTATCCCCCCATCCAAGGTAGACACAAGTGCTACTTTTATTCTGCCCTTGATTTTGCCGAATGTTCTGGTTTCTGCCATATTTTTTATACTCTTGATTTATGCTTATTATTACTCAGAAAGTGCCTGTTGCTCTGTGTTTAAGTAGCAATGCTTTAATGACCATCAGGTAAGCTTGGCTGAGATTGTAAGATGCGAGTAAGCTTTGATAAGCATACTGTTAAAGAATTGCCAACATTGAAAGACTTTCTGTTGTTACCATGCAGAGAATACTTACATAATTAGATAATGTATAAGCCTTGGGTATTGAAATGCATATGGCAGTATTTGTAATAAAGGACAGGATTACATTATTTTAAGAAGCTAATTATATTTGTTGGAGACTTGCAGTCATCTTTGCAGCCTTTATCTTTAAACCAAACAGAATGCCAATCTATCATGTGTGGTCCATTACCTGTACAGTAATCCTTTAAGCAATGTATCTTTAGCTTGTTTCTTGTTTGCTTTTCATTTTTTACCTTGATCATGTTTTCCCCATGAAACAAGTAGATAGTTGTCAGGCAGCAGGTCATTTTTGGATAAGAAACATTTTTACAAGTGGGGGTATCACAGAGATTGCTACTTTCAGCATGTAACTTGGTATTTTAATAAAGCTGAATATAAATTATAATTAGAACTGCAGTGCAAGGAGAAGTGGTTTGAGTTGAGTGCTGCTTGTTTTTCTTATACTTGATTTTGACTGGCATTCCAGTAATGTATTTAAAAAGTAATTTATTTTTTCATGCCTCAACTTTTTTGTTTCCATCTAGATATTAAGTAAGCTGTCATGCAACCAATGCATTGAAGTATTTTTTTTTCTTCTACACTTTATTTTGTCTTGATTGGACTCTCATAATGATGGTTTGGCACCCAGGGCAGCGTAGTTTTTGTGGTTTTGAGCATAGCTCCTCCCCTTTCTAGTTGGCCGCACCCCTTCCCATTGACCCCACACATTCACCTGTCTCCTGCTGCCCCCCTTTGATTTGAAGTCACCAGCCGCAAAATATTTAACATCCAAAATGTGCACACACACACACACACACACACACACACACACACACACACACACACACACACACACACACACACACACACACTTACACTTGCCTTTATTTTATTTATTTATTTATTTTTTGTTTTTTTGTTTGTTTGTTTTCCTCACTAACCATGGCTCCTAAAAATCCAAGGTTATTAAACAGAAAGGAAATTGTGACTGCAGAAAAAAAATCATACATGGCTCATGGATTCTGTGACATGAACAAGTGCACTTCTTTACAGGGCTCTCGTGGTATACTAATTCACCCTTTGAGAATGTTGAAAATCCATTGGGGTTCACTGAGTCTCTGTGTCTATTTTGTAAATAACAGTATAGTAGTGGAAGGGGGAGCTGTGGGACCTGAGTGTTAGATTAACAGTCTCAATGAAAAGTCGCAGTGAGTAACTACCGAGACAATGAAATACATTTAAATAAGGTTGCCATGTACACTGAAACATTGGTGCTGAAGCAATACTACTTTTTCCTTTTTGTATAAGTAACATGAATTACATTTATAATTCTACCTAAAGAGAGGGGTTTAACCGAATAATATGGCACATCGAAGGGCAGTACAGCAAGATAGAAAGATAGAAACAAGAAAATACATACAGAATTATAGAACAGAACATGTAAATTTAAGGGTAAATAAAGAAGGGTGAAAATAAGGAGGATGACTAAAAAGAAAGGAAATACAAGGAATGCAGTAAAATTACAACAGTAAGAAATATCTGCAGGTATGTTGTCCCTCTTTTTCTCTAACAGAAATCAACGTGAGATAAAATGGCAGATTAACAGAAAAAGGGAAATAATGCCTTAAAGAACAGAAAGGGTAACAATTATTATTTGTAATGAAATAATAGATGACTGATAGTGGAATGAAGTTTACAGGGCTGCAGAGAAAATCCATTTTATATATATATGTAGATCAATATGTGTGTATATACCTTTAAGAAGCTATCCAAGGGCTTGCACTAGAGTATAAATACTGAGCATGTGCAAGTCTGACTGCCATTTTGTAGTTAGCTGTTGAGATGTGAACATGTGCGTATGTAAGCTCTGTTTGTTTACTTTGTTCGTATTTAATGATGCTATCCATCCTGATGTGTTTATATATATTAAAGCCTCTGAACAAAACCCCAAGTCTTATTATTATTTGTATTAGAGATGAACGAGCAACATGGTGTCAGAAGCGGCATGTCTAAAGGACATGAAGTCAGAACTGGCATATCAAAGGGGCAGAAAGTTTGAAACGGCTTGGCCAAAACAATTACAGACACTTGGCACCAGTTAGAGGAAAGTACACAAGTGCATCATCCTAAAAGGGGCAAAACTTCACAAAACAGGTCAGAAACAAATTTAAATATTAAATCTTGCTCAGCACTATTTCTTACTTGTAAAATATGAAAAGGGGCACACAGAACATTCTAAACAATATTTGCATAAACAGATATGTAAGTTATTGATAAAGATATTCAAATTACTATGGAAAGTAGTAGCGTTTAAAATAAAGTCCGAATTGCATAAAATGAATAAATAAAGGGAAATGACTGCATTTTCACAAAGCATATGTATTTTCATATTAAGCAAAGATATTCAAGTTTTCAGAAGTGTATAAAGTATATGTATGTTTGTGCAGTGTTACAGTAAAGCTATTTCATAGGTTCATAGGTTCATAGGTTCATACTAGGCTATCTGCCCTAGGGCATTTATAAGCCTAGCCAGAGTGTGTGTGGCTTTCACCACCCCTTAGGAATGGAATACTATACCCATTAGTTTGCTGTGCCTCTGTCCAGCAGTGACACAGAGATGATTCCCCACGATCTCCCATCCACTCGTCAAGATTTCTCTTGAACAGAGTCAGTGAGGGGCTCTGCCTCACATGGACTGGGATTCTGTTCCATAGTGTAAGGAGTCTCTGGGTGATGAATCTGTCCCTCCAGCACGTCCTATTTATATCCGTGTTGAGGTTTAAGTCTCTTGCTCTCGTGGCTCTGGTGGATTTGGATTTTTTGAGGTGGAGCATGTCCATTAATTCGGGTTGGACATGGCCTTGTATGTCAGCAGAGATCACCTCTGAGCAGGCGGTATGCGACTGAATAGAGCTGGAGTTTCTTCAGTCGGGCATCGTATGACATATGTTTGAGCCTTTATCCTTTTGGTGAGGAACTTTTGGGGTCTTTCCAACTGCTGCAGGTGTCGGGTAAGGTACATTCCGAATGGGGCATTGTACTCAATCATTGGTCTGATAAGTGAAGAGTACAGGGGTACAATGACCTCTCCTGATCTGGATGTGAATCCCTTCATGATCAGGTGGGCAATGTAGAAGGTCTTCCTAACCACTTTGGCAATGTGAGTGTCAAAGAGAGGTTACTGTCAACTTGGGTCCCCAGGTCCCTGATAACTTCTTCCGTATTTAATGGATTACCACCTATGTGGTAATTAGGGGTTACCTTGTTTTTCCCAAAGGGTATGACTATAAATTTTTTGGCATTTAGCTTAAGGCCATGGCTCTGGCACCAGTTATCCATTTCTATGAGACCTCTCTGGAGGATGTCTGTGTCTGATGGAGTGTCAATTATGGTGCCCAGTTTGCAGTCATCTGCAAATTTTGTCAGCCACAATCCCCCTATGTTTGCCTGCACTTCAGAAAAATAAATGCCGAACAAAAGGAGCACCAGGACTGAGCCCTGTGGTACCCCGCTCGTGACCGGAGTCTGACATGGCACTAGCAACTCTAACCCTGTGTGTTTTGTCCTTGAGCCAGTTTGCAACCCATCTTGTGACATATGGGTTTACATCTAAACTGGTGAGCTTTTCTATGATGCCCGAGTGGGGTATTGGCTAGGTCAAGGTAGGCTGTGTGAACTGCCTTACCCTCATCAATGGCCTTAGTGACTGTTTCAAAAAAGTCGACCAAGTTCAAGAGGTAGGATCTTCCCTTGACAAAGCCAAATTGGGTAGGATCCAGTGTCTGTAGGTCCCCAATGTCTTTATTTATGAGTTCCATTATGATCCTCTCCATAGCTTTGCAGGCAAGGCTCGTCAAGCTAATTTCAGAAGCACCGCCTTTGTGGAGTGGGACCACAGTTGCCGTATGCCATTCTTTGGGTACATATCCTGTAGTAAGGCTAAGATTAAACAGCAGCCTTATGTGTGGGTTTAGTTCCTCATTGAGTTTGTGTAGCACACAACCAGGGACACCGTCCGGTCCCATTGATGCTGTGTTTTTTGCTTTAGAGAGAGCAGCTCTCACCTGGGCATCTGAGATGTTTGGGAGGCTAGACTCTGGTGGGATAGATATTTCTCCTTTTGGGGGGGGAGAAATTTGCACTGAACCTGTCTGCCAGTATGTTGGCAATGTCTGTGGGTTCAGTGATTTTTTTATCATTTTGGACTAATTCTGAGCATATCTGGGAGTTTCCACCCAGGTTTCTAACATAGCTAAAGAAGGCCTTATGATTGTCTTTTGTGTCATTAGCGATTTTTCTCTCAAAGTTGGCCTTGGATGATTTAGTTTTTGCTAGTATTGATCAGAGATGCCTTCCCTTTTAGGGATTTTGCTCTGTCATGTAGTAGCTTTCTCCTCTTGTTGTAGAGTTTGTTTATGGCTGGGGTCCACCAGACCATACTGCCTTTGGTGGAAAGGATCTTGATTTTATTAGGGATTGCTTGATCCATACATTCCTGGAGGTGCTCGTAGAAGGCATTTGTAAGGGTTTCAGCAGCGTGGGTTGTGGTTTCCACTGGCTCGGGGGCCTTGAAGGATATCACTCCAGTCTTAAGAAGTGTGAAGTTTGCTTTTGAGAGGTTCTTCACTGTGGTCTTTTTTGCTGGGGGTGGGAGCGGGATGTGGATCTCCAATGAGATTAATTTATGGTCTGATATCACCAATGAGGGATATACTTCCGGTGTGGAGCATTTTGTCCCCATGTTTGTGATGATCAGGTCTAGTATATTTTCTCCTCTTGTGGGAATGGTGACTAGTTGTTCCATAGCATTTGAGTTTATGAACTCCAGGAATCTTTGGGCTAGGGTGTTGGGGCTTGAGTAATGTTCCCAGTCTATGTTTGGGTAGTTGAAGTCACCCAATATGATGGTGTTTGGAGAGACATTCATACTCTCCAGTGTCTTCAGGAAGGCTGTGTGGGTTTCCTGAGTTTGAGAATGTGGTCTGTAGCATGCTACAAACTGTAGGGCAGTTTTACCTATGGTTAATTGCACCTGGATGGTCTCCGATGCTTAGATGCGTTGCCACTAACCTGGAGGTGTGGATGAATATGGATACTCCCCTCCTTTTGTGGTTCGGTCCCATGATATGAGGTATAACCTGATAGTGCTGGGGTACTCTCAGGAGCCTTGAACCAGGTTTCAGTAACAGCACAGACATCGATGTTCTCCATAGTGAGGAGGGCTTGGTGCATCTTGAGGTTTAGACTTCTGGCACTGAGCAGTATTACCCTTAGTTTTTCTCCATTTTGTTTTCTAGGGTGGTAGGTTTATCATTTGAGCCTTGCCTAAAAGGCACTATGGGGTGGCAAGAGCCTTTGCCAATATCCAGAAGCCCAGGGTGACAGGTGCCCGTCCCCTATGAGAAACAGCGTGGCTTCAAGCATGTCATCCCAGGCAGACAGACATTGGATCCCCAGAATGACACCAGTAATTAAGCCAATTATTAAAGCTGATCATTTTGTCTCTATATTGTGGCATCATTCTTGGTGAGGGTAGGATACTGCTCAGGGTCAGGGTCATACCGGCCTGGGCTACATAATCTGAGAGCTCCTCTATGTCTCTTTTCATGTAGTCCAGGTCAGGTCGTTCACACCGGCATGGACAATGACTGAGTCATACTTGTACTTGCTGTGGAGTGACCTGGATTCTAGCGCCTGACAGGCAGCTTACTGTGATCTTTTCCTTGTTCAGTCTGGTGAGTGGGACGTCAGTGTGTCTGACTATGGAGTCACCTATAACAAGTGTGTCTGGCATTGTGTTTGGCCTTAAGGGCTGTGACTGTTTAGCACACTGACTTTGAGAACTATGTGTTGCATGTCTTATGTCTTGAGGTGGCAGTTGCTTGGGTATCTGCTTTGGAGGCCTCTGTAGTTTTGGTAGATTTTTGATCAGTGCCTCTGAGTGTGTCTTTGTGTGTTTATGTGTTTGTTTTGCAGTTGTGATAGTTCTATGTGAAACTGGGTTTGTGGTGTGCGTGGTTTCCTTCTCCTCCTGTCTGGCCTTGCCAGTCCTGAGTTGAGAGAGCTCAGCCTCCAGTTTGGCTATATAGTTGCATCTCTCACATGTATTTGTGTTTTGTGGGAGAAGAGTGGGTTGTCTGTGTACATGAGGCAATTGTAACATTGCCTCAAGATGCTAGATTCACCAGCTGAACAGGAGGACGCTAGCAACTGACCCTTCGACATGCTAGAAAAAGTGAAAAAGTTTGCTGTGTAACTGAGTCAGAAAGGACCTATAGGAAATGGGTACTACTTTACCTATATAAAAATGCTTTAGGAGCAAGTGCTGAGCTTTTGAGATAGAGAATAGACTGTTTAGATTGCAAGTAGAGAAGTTCTAAGGGAAAAATTGAAGATCAGACTTTACGGAGCCAGAAATAGTTTAACCTTGTTTAACCAGCTGCCCGATGGTGCTCTATGGGCAACTCCGCTAAATCATGCAAAGCTAAAGTGGGCTTTATAGCAGGGGGTTGAAAAGAGCTAGGAATTGACCCAAAATGGCCAATAGACTACAAGTTTCTGGCTGGAACCACTGCTCTAGGGACAAATAGGCTGCTCAGTGCTCCCCACTCCCACTGGTGAACAAAGAAGCTTCCCTTTATCCAAATAAGGATACGGAATAGCACAGGAACCAAGCCAAAGCCCAGAGATGAGCAAACTCTGAAGACTGGACTATTCTAGTTCAGTAAGGTGGGAAAACAGTACAGCCATTACAAGGCATATTTTGCAAAGTACAGCCATTACAGGGCATACTTCACAGAGTATAGCCATTACAAGGCATATTTCGCAGAGTTCAGTCATAGAGCATAGTTCACAAAGTAAAGTATTTTGAAGAGTTTATTGTGCATTTGAATGTTGTTACTAGCTCATAGAACAGTTTGTACATAATTACAAAGGGCCATATTTTCAGTGTGTTTGTGTATACTTTGTGGGCATGGCAGATGGATTTCAAAAACTCAGTGCACTTGTGTTTGACAGTAATATCGCTGAGAACTGGAGAGAGTTTGAGCAACAGTATGACATTTTTATACAGGCTGCATTTTCTGATAAAGATGACCGTACAAAGGCATTTATTCTACTTAATATAGCTGTGTCAGAACCCATAGAAAGGGAGCACTCATTTATGTATGTACCTGCTGTTTATGCTGGAGAGGGGAAACCGTCATATTGTTGTACCGGCTGAGTCAAGGGAGGACCCAGAGTGCTTAAAACATAAATTTAAAGAAATGTGCAACCCCCAGACAATTAATACTATGGAAAGTCACTTATTTTACACAAGGGATCAAATGCCTGGTGAAATGTTTGCAGCATATATAACTGACCTAAGAAATAAAGCTAAAATGTACAAATCTGGTGACTTAAGGGATGAGTTGATGAAGGACAGACTTGTGTGTGGTGTAAAAGATGATGCTGTGAGAAAGATTTTCCTTTGTGACAGTGATTTAACTTTGAATAAGGCCATTGAGATTTGTCAGATACATGAGCTCAATGAAAAGCACCCACACATGCTTACAAATGAGAATAGCTCTAGAAGGCACAGTGATAAAACTCATGTTGATAGTATGTAGCACGTTATTAAAAGAAACAGGCCCAAGCACATGGCAGCTGTAACCCCATGAGCACTCACTGGTAAACCCCAGAACTTTCTACCATATTCTTGACTTCGCACAGCCTCAGTGAAGCATAAGGGTGAGTCAGCACACTCAAAGCATGGGCCCCAACCTAATTTCATTGCCAACTATCATAACTGTGGTGGAAGTCATGAATCTAAAAGGGAGAAATGTTTACCTTTTGGTCAACAATGTCACAAATTTAATAAAGGGAATCATTTCAAAAGATTTTGTAAAACAAAAGGTCCACATTCTTTCATTAAAAGGGAACATTTTCAAAAATGAGTTGATCGGTTAGACTGGCAGTTCTACTCTTTATGTTGATGGTGTGTCAGTGCTTCATGAAACAATCAATGCAGTAGATTTAAGGGCAAAGAATGAAGTATTTTATACTGTCCGGATAAATGGCAAACCCATAGAGCTCAAAGCTGACACAGGTACCAAGTGCAATGTTATGTCGGCAGAAACATTTGCTAGAGTGTGTAAAGGTGAAAGGCTTGATTTGGCAAGGACTGTGAAGATTGTTGCTTATGGAGGTGAAGAAATTCAAACCAAAGGCTCAGTAGTGCTTTCATGATACTCTGCTGCAAGAAGCTACGACTTATTATTTTATGTGGTCAACAGGCACGTCCAGTCATTATTAGGGCTCAAAGACAGTTTGAAAATGGGACTGCTTTCATTTAACAAGGAAGTCCACCAAGTTAGCTTAAAAGACCACTACTCTAATTTTGCCCGGCACATTTTTTCTACTTATGCAGATCTTTTCCAAGACAAACTAGGCAAGCTTCCACTTGTGTACTCCATGAAGTTAGACCCAGAAGTCAGTCCAGTTATTAGCCCAGCACATAAAGTTCCAATAGCCATGCAGGACCGAGTCAAAGCAGAGTTAGATAAAATGGTGTGACAAGGTGTAATTTGCCCCGCTGAAACTCCAACTGAATGGGTATTTTCCATGGTAGTAGCTCATAGGAAAAGCTCAGATGACATCAGAATATGCATTGATCCATGAGATTTGAACAAAGCGCTAAAAAGACCTTATCATCCAATGTGCACTGTTGAAGAAGTCGCAGCCACCTTAATGCCAAATACCACTATTTTTTCTGTCTTAGATGTAAAGAGTTCATTTTGGCAAATTCAGCTTGACAAAAAATCCTCAATGCTCACTATGTTCAATACCCAATTTGGCAGGTACAGATTTTTGAGAATGCCATTTGGGATAAATTCTGCAAGTGAAGTCTTTCAACGTACACCGGAGCAATTTTTTTCTGGGTATCTTTGTGCTATTATAGTAGATGACATACTAGTAGGAGGTTGTGATGGAAGATGAGCATGACAGAAACCTCAGAAAAGTTCTAGAAAGGGCACGTCAAGTGAACCTTAAGCTCAACCCACACAATTGCAAATTCAGGCTACAAGAAGTTCCTTACATTGGTCATTTATTTACAAGTACAGGCCTATGACCAGACCCATCAAAGTAATCAGCCATTCTCGAGATGCCAGCTCCAGACAATGTTCAAGCCCTGCAATGTTTTCTTGGCATGGTCAACTAGCTAAGCGAGTTCATTTCAGACTTGGGCAAACTTTCAGCACCACTCATAGAGCTGACATGTAAATATGCATCCTGGTTCTGGTTAGAGCAACATCAAAGAGCATTTGATGTCCTGAAGCAGAGAATTGCTAGTCTGCCAATGCTCAGATACTGTAATGGCCACAAACCAGTTATACTTTCCTGTGATGCTTCGAAAGTTGGACTTGGTGTAGACATTCTACAAGAGGATAAACCTGTTGCCTATGCATCAAGAACTCTTACCCAAACTGAACAGTAGTATGCCCAGATCAAGAAAGAGCTTTTGGCAATTGTGTTTGCATGTTCGGAGTTCCTTGATTATGTTTATGGTAGACCCATCCAGACTGAAACAGATCACCAACCATTATTCACAATCTTGAGATAACCAATGCATTCAGCCCCAGCCAGTGGCGGCTCGTGCCATTGGACTGCAAGACTGCAGCCCCCCAGCTGTGAAGAAAGAAAAAACATTTAAAAAAATATTTATAAATCATTACCATTTCAATTTCTGTTGTATTACTTACCAATTATTTAATCTAGTACTATTGCTGGCTGGCTGACTCGCTAATAAGTCCCGGAACACGAACTGCACATGCTCGTTGAGTTCGGGATTTTAAAAAAAAGTTTTCTGTAAATCCAGACTGCTGTAAAAGCAGTCTAGATTGAGGAGAGAAGGCATCTGTGTGATGCTCAGAAGTCTGTGCTGTTTAACAGCACAGTAAAATGGAAGGGGATTGATCTGCCACGTCCACATTCTCATAAGTGACGTGGATGGCTGTATGGCTACTGATTAGTTCTCGCTCTCTTTTTCACAGCACACAAAGTGCGGGAAGAGACTGAGAACCAGTCAGTAGTAGTTTAGTTTACTGAGTTGAGTTCCTAACTTTGATTCGATTGGACCCAATGTGTGCACTTTCTGTACTGAATGAGCTGAGAGCTGACTGTCTGAAACTGCTCAGACGGATACGTTTTTTTTTGTCTTTTCATTTCATCTGTTTTGCTGTTGGTGGTATGTAGGAATATTTTTTTTGCTAATAATAATAATAGTGCTATATGTACACCACCAGGTTGTGTATGCATCTATTCAGTAGTAGTTCATGTGATAGTCATTGTGGCTGTGGGACGTTTTAGTGTTCAGGTGATGTAAAGTGCATTAGTTTAGTAGTTAACTTATAGTAGAACATGCATATTTGTTTCTGTCAAGATGGCTAGTGGAATGCTAAGAACATTCCTATTAATGCTGGCGTGTGTGTGTATGTGTGTGTGTGTGTGTGGAGGGGGGGTGCTGAGCACTTTCTCCACAGCAATAGACTAGTGCAAAACACTGATGTTTTTCTGTTTATGTCTGCGGCCAGTGGCGGCTTGTAGAGAAGTGCAGCAATCCATAGCTGTTGCTGTGAAAGCCATCGAGTTATGTAACGGTACACCTGGGAGGATGTGTGGGCCTGAGACATCGACCTGCGGATATAGAGAGAGCATACCCAGAGCAAGTAAAATGTCACTTAACTGACTCTCTATGTACTCTCTCTTACTAACATGAGAGATAAAGAAAGTAAGAAGGCAAGCTGCTATTTGTGGAGATGAGCACGTTTGAAAATAATGCAGGGTTAGATGATAGGCTGCTGCGTCTAGTAGGAAAAGGCACCACTGTTTGGTTACCGAAGCATAAATAAATATAAGTTTATTTAAAATATTTAAGGACAGAGTAGTTGCATCCTAGTGTTTTTTCCTGAGATGACAGTGTTTCTGTCATAAAGTGCATTATAGTTGTAAGAGAATGACACAACTCAATATAAAGTGCGTGATTGTAAGGTATTAGATTTCTGTTTTTATTTGCATATTTTTCTCTTATTGACCACAGGCATGCATTTGAAGTTTGCTTGTTTCTCCCAATTTTTTTTCGAACAAATTGTTTGTCGGTGCTGTGTGAGAAGACTTTAAATATGCGTGACTGGTAGGGAGGTGTAAAGTGTTTGGAGTATTACCTTCTTGACAGCATCTACGAATTCAAAATTGTAGTTAAGGAAACTTGGTATGCTTGTTTACAGAGTACTGAACAATGTTTATGCATTTTTATGGAAGGGAAGCCTTTTTTTTTTTTTGCATTGCACTGTTACTGGGAATGTGCAGGATTTTTTTAAGATGCAAATGCTGAGCAAGGGCGGGGTTACCTATCTTCTTATGCTGGTAGGCAGGAATTTCTTATTTTACTATGAGATTTTAAGAGCATACCACACCAGAAGTCATTTCAAAATACGTTGCTAACATTGTTTTTTTTTTTTTTTTTTAATTTCTAAAATAAAGATTCCCTAATATTTTGAGGTTTGCATGTTTGAATGTTAAGGGTTTTCAAATGCAACAGCACTGTTTTTCAGTAATATTTGGGATAGGCACGAAAACATGTTTCCTCTTAAAATATGAAAGTTATATTCCCAAAAGGGTACAATTTTCCTTATCATGGCTACCCCCCCCAAAAAAGAGGGACTGATGGTAACTCTAAATAGGGATCATATCCAGAACTGCTTAAGATTGCTTCCCACTATTCGCTATGTCAGAGGCAATAATTTATGTAATAGTACACTCCATAAATATCAGTTCCATAGTTTACTTGTGTTGTATGTAAAAGAGTGCTCTCTTTATTACACGTGCCTTGTGCCTGACTACTTAAGTGGCTGAAAAAATAAAATCTCCTTGCAACAGATGTAGCGTATTATGTTACCCCTCACTTTTACAGGCTTTACTCGTTTTTGTATTTTTTTTTAATTTCTCCAAGTCTTTTGGGCTTCTAATACCCCAATGGGAAGGGACTCCATTTCTAAGTTAAAGTGTGATTAAAGTTCATGAACTTAGTAAGCTGGGCATTCATCCCTACGTCACTCGGTGGTTTGCCAACTGGCTTACTGACAGACCACACTGTAAATGTAGCCGGCTCCAGACAAGTGAGGTACCTCAGGGTTCAGTCCTGGGACTGCTCTTGTTTGGCATCTACTTCTCTGAAGTACAGGCCAACACTAAGGGACTCTGGCTAACAAAGTTTGCAGATGACTGCAAACTGGAAGCCATTACTGAATCCTCAAATTATATGGATATTCTACAAAAGGGCCTTACAGAAACAGATGCTTGGTGCCAGAGCTATGGGCTCAAGCTCAATGCCAAGAAATGTATAGTTATCCCCTTTGGAAAAAACCTTGTACCCATGAATTACCACATAGGTGGCAGTACACTAAACACTGAAAGTGTGATGAGAGACTTTGGAATAGGGGTGGAGAGTGGTCTCACCTTTGATAACCACATTGCCACAACAGTCAGGAAATCCTTCTATGTGGCACACCTCATCACTAAGGGCTTTTCATCCAGAAAAAACGAGGTCATTGTCCCACTGTACTCACCCCTCATTAGACCCATTATAGAGTACAACGCCCCATTTGGTATGTACTTGACAAGACATCTGCAACAGCTGGAAAGGCCACAGAAATACCTTACTAAAAGAATCACAGACCTAAAGCAGATGCCCTATGCTGACCGTCTAAAAAAACTCCAGCTATACTCTGTCGCATATTGTCTACTCAGAGGCGATCTCTGCTTAACATACAAAGCCATGTCAAACCTGGAGCTGTTGGACATGCTCCACCTAAAGAAATCCCAATCCCAAGAGCCACACACTCCAGGGATCTAAACCTTGTCACCACAATGAACAAAACATGCTGGAGGAATAGGTTCCTGACCCAGAGACTCCCCCATACTCTGGAATAGACTGTCCATACATGTCAAGCAGAGCACCTCTTTGGCCCTCTTCGAAAAGAACCTTGATGATTGGATGGGAGATAGGAAATTCAGTCACCCTGCTAGATGGCCCAGGGAAATAAATACTGTGGGAAGTAATATCCAGGGTATTGCTATGGCTAGACTTGTATATGCCCTAGGGCCAATAGCCTAGTACAAACATATGAGTGTGTGTGCAGTTGGGCAAAAGTTGCAGCAGGTTACAAAGTTATTTTATAACATCAGATGGACAAGGCACTCTTAAAGATGAAACCCTGAACATTTGAAAAGTAAAAAGAGAAAAAAACTGCAATATGGGAAACAAAATAATTATAGTTAATGTAATTCAAGAAATAATCTGCAGTTTGTCATTTATTCTTCACAATGTCATAGATTCCCACTGAGTCTATTGATGCTTATTTTACTGAATTAAAGACTAAAGATGAATTATTTTAGGATGTCAGAGATTGAAAATGGATGCTATGAATGTTGTTGAAAAAGAGAAGCACAAGTCATATCATTGCTGGCAGTTAGACAGCTGAATTGTTTCCAAAATTGTTTTAGTCTGCTTAATAGGGACTGTAGTCTGAATTTAAGATAGCTAATGTTGTCTTGTGATAGTATGTTTAGATAGATTGCAGATAAATGTGAAGTATTGTAGAGTATCTCAGGTTGTGTGTAATTTCCATTTGTGCCAGGATTCATCCCTGAGTAAAAGGAGAGCTTTCAATTTTTGTGACACCCACAGTTTTGGTTAGGTATAAAAATGGAGATAGTGAAACAAAAACTTGAAAGTAATTCCACAGAGGCTCGAGCTCGACCAAACAGCACTTTATTGCACAAAGACACACCGGTTCTCCACTACTGACCTAGGTTTCGTCCCAAAAGACTTCTTCAGAGTGTGTTGAACCAGGTTTAAATACATGCAGTAAAATTCAATAATACAATCAAATTAAAATCAATTAGAAGTTATCAGTCATTTAAAGCAATTACACAATCACAATTCTCCCCCCTTCCAAATTTCAAAGCATGTTAATAAAAAACACTGAATCAACTGTTGAATAACCCGTGCATATGTATGCACATATTTACACTATTGAAAGCAGCACAAATACAAACCACATGATATATAAATAAATAATGAAAAAAATAAAAAAATGAAAAAATAATAAGAAATAAAAAATAATAAGTAAAAAATAATGAAAATGTATATTAAGTATGAATTGAAAAAGATGACTGGAAGTAAAATAGTAAATATAAATGTATGACAAAATATTGTAAGTGTGAAATCTAATATGTAAATATGTCGTGCTGTTAAACATCACTCAAGGCATGTTAACCTAAAATATGCCTTAGCCTCAAAAATGGTTTAATTGATATAAACTCATTCAAACCCGGATGTTGATATGCATTTAATCTAAACTGCCATTTCAGTTCACATACATCTAAATGAAAATCAGTCTTCCTTCCTTGTTGGTCTTTGACTAATTGCTGTATGACACAAAATTTAAAACTATGATCATTAAATGCTATAACATGTCTGGCCAAGGCATTAGTGGGCTTCTTGTGTTGAATGTCCAAAATATGTTCTCTAATTCTCTCTCTAAAGTGCCTGCAAGTCTTACCCACATAAAAGGCAGTGCATGCCTGACATTTAGCAAGATAAACAACATTAGCTGAAAAGCAATCGTAATGCCCCAAAATGTTAATGGGTATACTGTTGATCACAATTTTATTCCCTGTGGGCATCACATGCCTTCAAGTCAAACATCTTCCACATTTAAAATTCCCTATGATTTTATTACTAACATTGTCGTTACTCATGGCACTTTTTTTAAGCATCTCCTTCAGGGCTAAATCCTTACGGAATATAAATTTAAGTTGGTGTGCAGCAAACCCTAAAGGAGAGCTTTCAATTTTTGTGACAGCCACAGTTTTGGTTAGGTATAAAAATGGAGATAGTGCATTGTAGGTGTGCATGGATGCACACGAGCGTATATGTGCATATGGTAGTTCTAATTTGTTTGAATTAACAGAAAGTAAATGCAAACTTTTCAAACAATTTAGGGGGATTAGTATGTTCCAAGTTACTGTTTAGAAAAATGTTTGTGCTTTGCCGCTTTTATGTTATATTGTATTGGGAGTTTGATTTGCTGTTCTAGTCAGTGTTTGACATAGCAGTGAGTGATTGAACCCAGGATAAATACTTTCTCAATGCCCTCTACAGTTTTGGTGGGTACTTTTACTACCTTAGTTTTATAAATGAGAGGAAAACTAATCTTGTTGCATTTCTTATACCTTGGTGACCTACATTCATTATACTTTTTTGTGAAAGTTCCATCCCCTCTGTGTACGTCATGGCTCAAAGAACAAGTTGGTTCTCCTCTACCATTACACACCATAATTGTGACAATATTCTAGAGCTTTGAGTGATTGTCTTATCTGGGTCTATGAGGAGCCTATTGATGTGGCATGTGAATTCCTGTGTATTATGAAAATATTCAACTTTGTACACATAGATGCCAATATAAACCACTGTTCTGAATGTTTCTTGAACTTGGTGTTCCAAACTAGTAGTGATAACTTCAAGCTTGTCAGTTTAATGGATAGGTCACCATATTATTCAGTTTGCAGTATACACCCCATTTATAATCCCAGATCTTGAACCCCCCCCCGTACCTATGTCATATTCTAGTTAGTTTTCCCTTTCAAAAGCAATCACTTTTTCTTTACCTGTTCACTCAGTTGTCACCCAATTTAGTGTTTGTGTCTCCTTTTCTTCAGGTTTCCTATTTTTTATCCATCTTGCATGGTTTCTTTCAAATTTTCTATAAAGTTATTTACAGTCAATACAAGTATAATCCCACCCCTCCCCCTCCATCTGAGTATTCTCTCCGCTAATACTTTTTGTTATGGCTAAAGAATGTACTCCAACATACTGATTTTCCATGTTGAGTAGGTTTTTACTGTTTCCTTGTGTATGGCTGTTTCATTGCTTCAGTGTGTAGTCATGTTCCTCAGACTTAATTCTTTTATGTATACTGCTTATGTAACCATATTACTTGTCTTCCTCTATTACATTGTCATTGTAGATTAAGAAGGAGCATTTCTTTGTGTCTGATACAGAAAATGTGTTATGTCCAGTTAGAGCTTCCCAGTAAACAGACATAAATAAGAACTTGGATTGGACTGGACTGCACTGCACTATCATCAGTGTTTCAGCATTTTATTTATTCCTACCAAGCTTCTTAGGATTTTTTTTTCCAGAGTTCAGAATGTGGATTAAGAGCATCAAGTTTGCCAGTTCCTATTCTACCACTGAGTCTAGTGCTGCAATTAGTCAGAACCAGTCACTACTCACCATAATGTCCCATCTATGTCTATCTTCATTTATCCTTGACCTGTGGGGTTTGCTTCTGAAATCGGAATCGACTCAGCCAAACGACAGTCCGCAAGGACCAAAAACTCATGAGCTTTTCTCCCTACCCATAATGCTCCTCTCCCTCTTACCTCAGATCAAGTTTCCTGATAGACAGAAAAAGATATGTATCCCCAATAAACTTTTTGTGGAGTCCATATCTGGTATAGGAATACTGCAAAAAATAGTAAAAACACTGCTCTCCAAGAGATATCAAAGGATGAGGGATGGGGTGTCAAGGATAAATGAAGGTGTTTCTAACATCTAAAATGAATCTTGAGTAAATTCTGAATTCTTTCTGGTCTGAGGCGACATGTTGGATGACTCTCTTCTAGCGGGTTTTTTTTTATTTCTTTAACTGCTGGTTCCTTCTGATTGGGTAGAACATCAGGGATCCTTTTGAAGTTTTTGGGAAGGTTGTGAAAAGGAAATGAGTGTGTATGTGTACACACACACACACACACACACACACACACACACACACACACACACACACACACACACACACACACTTTACATGCTCTACTGCTGCATCATTTTTAGAGAGAAGAATGATAACTGCATATGGAGGAAGGGTGTGTGTGTGTGTGTGTGTGTGTGTGTGTGTGTGTGTGTGTGTGTGTGTGTGTGTGTGTGTGTGTGTGTGTGTGTGTACAGAATATCCATATTTTTGCATAACATTTCTGTTGCATTTTATTCTGGCAAATTAATTGCAAGTCATTAAAGATAGAAGTTAGAAAATGACAAGACATTTTAGTTCAGATTTCATACTCTTCAGAAAACTTATACTAATGCAATTTACTATTTTATTAAGTTTCTCCAAGTCTGAAAGAGCAATATTTAAAAATTGTCCTTATTTTGGGCCTTTTGTCCCACTTATTTATGGCTTTGTCCAGATTTCTTGCTCTGAGGTTGAGAGCATGACAAATGTGTCAGGGCCATCACTGTCATCCTGAGACATTTCAAATTGTGACAGTGACATGCTTGTTGTAACCCACTCCCCCATGTAGTGACTTTGGATGTGTCCAAGCAAGTCCTTTCATCTGTCCTTGATTTTTCAGAATGTTCTGGTTTTCTGTCATAGTTTTATACTGTTGATTTATGCTTCTTATTATTCAGAAAATGCATGTTGTTTCAGTGCCTGAGGCTCTGTTTAAGTAGCAATGCTTTAATGACCATCAGGTAAGCTTGTCTGAGATTGTAAGATGCAAGTAAGCTTTAATAAGCATACTGTTAAAGAATTACCAACATTGAAAGACTTTTTGTTGCCATGCAGAGAATATTTACATAACTAGATAATGTATAAGCATTGGGTATTGAAATGCATATGACAGTATTTGTAATAAAGGACAGGATTACGGATATTTTCAGACACTCATTACATTTGTTGGAGACTTGTAGTCATCTTTGCAGGCTTTACCCGTAAACTAAACAGAATTCCAATCTATCATGTGTGGTCCATAACCTGTGTAGTAATCATTTAAGCAGTTTATCTTGAGCTTGTTACTTGTTTGCTGTTCATTTTTTACTTTGATCATGTATTCTCCATGAAACAAGTAGATAGTTGTCAGGCAGCAGGTCTTTTTTGGATAAGAAACATTTTTACAAGTGAGGGTATCACAGAGATTGCTACTTTCAGCATGTAACTTGGGTACTTTTATAAAGCTGAACATAAATTATAATTAGAACTGCAGTGCAAGGAGAAGTAGTTTGAGTTGAGTGATGCTTGCTTTTTTATATTTGATTTTGACTGGCATTCCAGTAATGTATTTAAAAAGTTATTTTTTTTTTCATGCCTCACAACCCTTTTGTTTCCATCTAGATATTAAGCAAGATGTCAAGTAACCAATGCATTGAAATATTTTTTTCTTCTACACTTCATTTTGTCTTCATTGGACTCTCATAATGATGGTTTGGCACCCAGGGCAGCGTATTTAAAGTCCCAGTTTTTGTGGTTTTGAGCATAGTTCTGCCCCTTTCTAGTTGGTCACACCCCTTTCCATTGGCCCCACCCATTTAACTGTCTTCTCGCAGCCCTCCTTTGATTTGAAGTCACAAGCCACCACTGGTCCCAGCCTGACTACAACGTATGATGCTGAGATTGCAAAAGTACAATTTCAATCTTGTCTATAAGAAAGGCAAACTTTTTTATCTTGCTGATATGTTATTGAGATCACCCAGAAATACCACAGAACAGAATGACAATCAAGGTTCTCATCTGATTGATGATTTTGAAGTCATGGAAGTAAGAAATCTTTCTTCCACATGTCTTGATGAGCTGAGAGATCTCACAGCTACAGATCCGTTTTACAAAAGCTCAACCACTTTATCAATCAAGGATGGCCATTAAAGCAATCTAGTTTGCCTCAAGTACTACAACCTTTTTTTCCATACAGAGATGAGATTTTGTCTGATAAAGGTATTGTGAAATGTCTGAAAGTCATTGTTCCAAAGTCCTTGCAACGTGAATACATTACTGTCTTGCATAGTGGTCACCCAGGAACAGAAGCTACCAAAAGAAGGGTGAAAGAGATAGTATTTTTGCCTTCTATGTCACAAGACATTGAGAGAACACATTCTTTTTGTTCAGTATGTAACAGCACAAAGCCTCATCAACAGAAAGAACCACTTCAGCTTAACCAGATTCTGGAACTACCTTGGTCATCAATAGCCACTGATATCTTTGAGTGGAATGGTCAACATTATTTGGTGTTAGTAGACTCTTATTCCAATTGGTTTGAGGTTGACCTACTTCCTAAGCTAGCCTCCAGTACAGTCCTTACTAAGATGAAACATCATTTTGTTGACATGGAAGTCTGCACAAAGTTATTTCAGACAATGGCACACAGTTTACAAACCACCAGTTCAAAAGATTTACAGAAGAATGGGACTTTACTCAAGTTACATGTAGTCCAGAGTTCCCACAGTCAAATGGTTTAGCAGAACGTGCAGTGCAAAGTGCAAAACAGTTACTTGAGAAGTACAAATGAGATAATAGTGATGTTTTCCTGAATCTTTTAACTCTCAGAAATATTTCTTGTGATAAACATCTTGGTTCACCTGCTCAGAGGCTTCTGTCGAGACAAACCAGAACCACATTACCACTCAGTAGTCAATTGTTGGTTCCAAGTGTAGAGAACAGCAGATCAGTGAAACACAATCTGTTGAGGAAATGCCTATCTCAGAAGTCCTACTATAATAAGACTAGCAGACCGCTCAATCCATTACAAAAAGGAGAAGTGGTAAGGATGCAAACGTCCAAAGGTTATGATTGGATTGTTGTCGTGAAAAATATTTGTCCAGAGCTGAGATTGTACATTGTGAAAACAGAAAAAGGAATCTTTAGGTGGAACTGGAGACATTTACTACTGGTATCCGAGCCTGTACCACAGCAAATAGCCTGTGAGAAAGACTCTTTATCTCAGAGTGAGTTATCCAGTGTTTCAATTCCAGAGGAAGTTCCAGAGGAAATTCCAGTTCCTGTGACGAATCCAGAAGTTCCTGATATGAGCTGTGCACAGTAGACTCTCCCTGTTGCTAATTTTAGTGCCAACTGTTATCTTACAAGATATGGTCGAATCTCTAAACCTTGCAATAAATATGAAGCTACCTGAACATGAACATTGTATTTTGTTTCTGATGTACATAGTAATGCATGCCTACCTCTGCTATTGTTTTGCATAAAGGGAAATCTTTTTAAGAGGGAGGATGTAGATCAATTTGTGTGTATATACCTTTAAGAAGCTATCCAAGGGCTTGCAATAGAGTATAAATACTGAGCACGTGCAAGTCTGACTGCCATTTTTGTAGTTAGCTGTTGAGTTGAGAACATGTACATATGCAAGCTCTGTTTGCTAGTTAGCTCGTTTGTATTTAATGTTGCTGCTATCTATCCTGATGTGTTTGTATATATTAAAGCATCTGTATATTAATATATAAAGACTAACTGAAAACCAAATTACTGGTCTGTTGCATTTTTAGTTGACTAACTGAAGTAGTTAGCAAGTTTGAATAAAATATAAAAGCCCATTTGAGCTGCCACAGCATAAAACATGTAAAACTTTATTGTAAAATACAATAGGGATAAGCGCTTTTAAGCAAATTTGCTCTTCTTCAGATCCATATACTAACATAGTGTTCCTGTGGTTGCTGTTTTTTTCCTTCGTTTCTGTAGTTAGCAAGTTTTTAAGTTACAAACAATAATAAAAACAGACACCAACAGCAGTAAAGCAGCCGTGAGCAGAGACAGGGCCAGAATAATGAGCAATAAACAACAAAACTGCTCACAGTTGAACCAGGCTGTATATGTTCCAACCACCACAAAAATGCAGTATAAAACCTTGCAGATAAATAAATTTCAGTTGTGCCTATTCAGACCAGTTAGAACATCCAGAATACGAAATACCAAAGTCCAAAATATGGAAAAAAGCCCCAAAATGAGTCCAAATGTGATGAATAAAAGCTCTTTTATTAGGATCAAAAGTGGTGGCTTTCAATAACAAGCTTTATCAAACCCAAAACCAGCAGAAAAGAAACAGGGTTATATAGTGTAAGCAATTAAAACAATAAAACAATTAAACAATCAGACTTAGGTTAAACGTATAAGAAACCTTAAAGGCATAACATACTTATAAAATAATTACAAAATATAAAATAGCCTATACAGAAACCTAAACACCCTAATATAAACTTATAGTTTAGGGCAATCACTATATAAATAAATAAAAATAAAAAATATAAGAATAAAAAGAAATGCATTAGCAAAGTATGAAATGTGTACAAACAACATAAAATCAAAAATCAAAAGTTCTGAAGATGCTGCTGGTTCAAAGGGAGGTAGAGTTAATTTTTCCAACATGAAGTTAAGGTCCCAAGTTGGCACTGGTGGTTTCCTTGGAGGATTGATGTTTTTAATTCCTCTTAGAAACTGCCTTAGGTGAGGATGAGAGAAGACAGGTGGATCAGTATTGTATTCTGCTGAAATTGCTGAAGCATGAATTTTTATGGAAGAGTAAGAAAGGCCATTGTGGAGCATTTCTGCCAAGTATTCCAGGATATGTGCCATGTTCATCACTGTCGCATCTAGGCCCTTTGTGGTGTTCCAAGTGCGAAATCTCTTCCATTTTGCTGAGTATGCCTTTCTTGTGGAAGGCCGGCGAGCTTCCATGATGATATCCTTCACTCTCTTGGATAGCTTATCCTGGTGAGGAGTCAAGGTATTCTCCAGGCTGTCAGCTGCAAGGTTTTTAGGCTGGAGTGCAGAGTTTTGTAATTGTGCTGTGTCAGAAGAAGTGACCATTGTGGTAGAGGCCACGGTTTCGTGCATGACATGCTCCTTAACAGTGGGTACCAGTGTTGTCTTGGCCAGTCCGGAGCTATCAGAATCACTTTTGGCTGCTCTGTCCTGATCTTCAGTAAGACCTTGGTCATTAATGGAAGAGGAGGAAATGCATACACTGTTAGAGCATTCCAGCTGAAAGAGAGGGCGTCCACTTTCCATGATTGTGGGTGGTATGTCCTTGAGCAGAATTTCTTCAGCTGATGGTTGTGGTGGGAGGCAAAAAGATCTATGCCCGGCCTCCCCCATGATTGTGTTATCTGAAGGAAGATGTCTGGGTGCAGCATCCATTCGTGTGGATCCATGATATTTCTGCTTAGGCTGTCCACCAGTATATTGTCTTTTTCTGGCACAAACTGGGATTGCAGCTCTATATTAAGTTTTAGGGAAAGTTCCCAAAGATTCATTGCCAGCCTGCAAAGAGGGTAGGAATGGGTACCTCCTTGCTTGTTTATGTACCACATAACTGTGGTATTGTCTGTCCTTATTAGCAGGTGGCCTTGATGCAGAAAGTGTTTGAAGGCCTCGATTGCATGTATCACTGCCAGCATTTCCTTTTGGTTTATGTGCATGCGCAATTCTTTCTGTGACCATAGTCCTTGAATGCATCTGCCCTCCATGTGTGCTCCCCATCCATGGTCTGAAGCGTCCGTTGTAATGGTTTGGCTGGTTATTGGTTTGCTGAAGGGCAGACCCCTGTTTGACTGGCTTGCTTGAGCCCACCACAAGAATTCCTTTTGTAGGGATGGAATGAGTGGTATCAAAGTTTCTAGGCTGTGACTGTGCTGAGACCATAAACTCCTTAGGTACCATTGTAGTTTCCTCATATGCAGCCTTGCTTGTGGAATCAGAAGAATGCAGGATGCCATGTAACCCAGGGCCTGCAGGATTTTCCTTGCAGTCAGCTGAGTTTGTTTCATCAGATTTTCGAAATAATCCGGTAGTTGTCTTTGTTTTTCTTCTGTGAGAAAAGCCATTTGGGTGGTTGTATCTAGTTTCGCACCCAGAAAAGTTATTCTTTGGGATGGAACAAGTCTTGATTTGTGAATGTTGACTGTGTATCCCAAAGCCTGAAGTAGGCGGATGGCATAATTCAAGTGTTTTACCAAAGTTTGTTGGCTGTCCGCTTGTATAAGGCAGTCGTCCAGATATGGGTATATTTGAATTCCCTGAAGTCTGCAGTGTGCAATTACTGATGCCAGGCATTTTGTGAATACTCTGGGTGCAGTAGATAAGCCAAAGGGCAATGCTGAGAATTGATAATGCTCTGAACCTGCAAGAAATCTGAGGTGTCTTCTGCAACTTTGTCTGATAGGGACATGCAGGTATGCCTCCTTGAGGTCCAGAGTTACCAGCCAAGACCCCTTGCCCAGCATGGGAAGGAGTTGCTGTAGGGTCAGCATTTTGAATTTTGGCACAATGAGATAAGTATTCAGTGTGGACAAGTCAAGAATAGGCCTCCAATGTTTTTCTTTTCTTGGGACAAGGAATAGTCTGGAATAAAATCCTTGGCCTTGTTCTGTGAAAGGAACCTTTTCTATAGCTTTCATTTGTAATAGGTTGGAAATTTGTTTTAAAGCCTCTGCCCTTTGATTCGGTGGCAGGTTTGGCATGCCTTTTCTTTTTGGTAATGTATGAAAATGGAACCTGTATCCTTTGTCTATTATTTGCAGTGTCCATTTGTCTCTTGTAATACTGTGCCAATTTTTTGAGAATAAAGATAGCTTTCCGCCCAAAGGTGCTTCCAATTGAGCCCTGGTTGGTGGGGTCAAGGTTAAGTCATTGAGTCTGTCCTTGTGCAGCAGTTGTAGGTCCTGCACTACCTCTCTGGTTAGGAGGCTGCCATTGATGTCCTCTGTAGGAGCCTCTAGCTTGCCCTCTGCCTCTGGCACGCCTGTTTTTGCCTCTTTGAAATCTCTCTGTGTCTGGAAAGGACCAATTCTTAGAAGGCCAATTTCTGCTGAATCTTGGTGGCTGGACCTGGAGGAAATCTTTGACTGTTTGTACAGATTTAGCCTTTTCCTCAAATTTCTTTAAGACCTCCTGAGCAGTGGAGCCAAATAACTTTTGCTTTTCCAGTGGCGCATCCAGAAGCTTTGCTTTAACATGATCTGGCAGAGTTTGTTCCTTCAGCCAAGCATGCCTACGTATGACTGCACCTGTCATTGCTGACCTACATGAAGCTTCCAATGCATCATAACCACACTGCAAGAAATGGTTGCTAACCTGTTGGGAGTTATGTACCAGATCCTTAAGTGACTTGCGATCTAGGGGTTCAGGTGAAGACAGCTTTTTATGAAATTCATCTAACAAATACTCTTGGTACTGTATCATATGGAAATGACAATTTAATGCCCTCATAGAAAGAGTGGAAGAAGTATACACTTTTTTACCCCATCTCTCTAAAGCCCTGGACTCCCTTTCAGAGGAGAGTGGATTTTTAGCAGTGGCGGTTTCAACCCCTTTAGGGCCCTGGGAGATAGTTTCTGGGTCAGCAGAGTGGGCCTTGTAAAGGAAATGATGTGAGTCCGGGACCCTGTAGTACCTATCGGGTTTGACAGGAGCCGGAGGAAGGGAGTCAGGGGTAATACTAGACTCAGAGTACACATCATCAATGACATTCAAAACAGGAGGAATAGCCAAAGGTCTATGATGAGGTAAATGCAAAAAAGTCCTTAATCTCTTCCTGGAATCAGAGAATTCTTGGCCCTGCCATTTAAAATGTTCTCTCATGGAGTGAAGGGTCTCCCCAAAGGACAGCTCTTCAGGAGGGGAGGCCGAGGGAATAGATTCCTCTGCATCAGAATCCTCGTAGGCCATAAAGGCCTCTTCCTGGTAGTCTGATAGAGCAGAGCCATCTGAGGCCTCATCAGAGGACTGGGGATCAGTGGGCTCAACCCTGGGCCTTTTGTCTACAGGAGGTTGTGAGCCCCTGTCCGGGTGTGGCTGAGAGCCCCTAATTAAGGAAATAAGGTCCTCAGCTAAACTTAAAATCTGTGAACCTGTAGTGGATCCCTGAGGAATAACCCTGGGAGGCAGAGTTTTAGGCTGTTTAGCAGCTTTAGCCCTTGTGAATGCCTTAATGGACATGGATGCAGGAGGCCTGGCTGCTCCACATGCTGGCGTAGTTTTGTCCAGGGAAATGGTGTCGGAAGTTTCCAGAACACCGGTTTCTGAGGGAAATTCTATTACCGACTCAGAAGAGGCCTCCGGGGCCGAGGTTGTCGGTTGTGCGGTTTCGCCGGTCGGAAGTACCAAGGACTCGGTTTCAGCCGAGACACTCGCGGTAAGCCTAGGGGTGGTTTCAGCCGAAACCACGGTCCGCGTGTGTCAGTCCTTGTCCTTCCATTTTTTGGTTAAATGTGAAATCGGAGTCTCCGACGGCATATTATAACAGTAACTAGCCCCAAAAAATTCCTCTGCAAACTCCGTCCGACGCTTAAGAGTGCGTCGATTGAAGGAGGCACAGGCAGTACAGGCCGAGACATCGTGGTCTGGGCCTAGGCAGGGGAGGCAGTAAGAATGGAAATCCTTATGAGGTATTTGTTTCCGACAAGTTAAGCAATTATTAACTTTAAGCGTTTGATCTGACATCGGCTGAGGCAAGAAAGAGTCCCCAACGGGGTACTTAGCTTTTGAAGTCTTCGGTAGCTGAAGTTACAGGAGCTGGCCGACCGGCACTTGCAAACTGCTTCTGCTTCGGGCACCACGCGGCAAGAAAGACTGAGGAAGATGGCGTCGGATGGCGCTTTTATACCCAGGCACTCTGACGTCGGGGAAAGGGCGACATCAGCCGACGCCGGACCCAGACTTTGGAATCCGGCCGACCGAAGGGCTGCCTGAGGCAGGACAATCCATATGTAAGGACTGCAGATGCATCCTTGAAGGACATCCACTTCAGTTTAACCAGATTCTGGAACTACCTTGGCTGACAGTAGCCACTGATATCTTTGAGTGGAATGGTCAACATTATTTGGTGTTAGTAGACTCTTATTCCAATTGGTTTGAGGTTGACCTACTTCCTAAGCTAGCCACCAGTACAGTCCTTACTAAGATGAAACATCATTTTGCTGTACATGGAAGTCTGCACAAAGTTATTTCAGACAATGGCACACAGTTTGCAATCCAACAGTTTAAAAGATTTACAGAAGAATGGGACTTTACTCATGTTACATATAGTCCAGAGTACCCACAGTCAAATGGTTTAGCAGAACGTGCAGTGCAAAGTGCAAAACAGTTACTTGAGAAGTCCAAACGAGATAATAGTGATGTTTTCCTGAATCTCTTAACTCTCAGAAATATTTCTTGTGATAAACATCGTGGTTCACCTGCTCAGAGGCTTCTGTCAAGACAAACCAGAACCACATTACCACTCAGTAGTCAATTGTTGGTTCCAAGTGTCGAGAACAGCAGATCAGTGAAACACAATCTGTTGAGGAAATGCCTATCTCAGAAGTCCTACTATGATAAGACTATCAGACCGCTCAATGCATTACAAAAAGGAGAAGTGGTAAGGATGCAAACTTCCAAAGGTTATGATTGGATTGTTGTCGTGAAAAATATTTGTCCAGAGCTGAGATTGTACATTGTGAAAACAGAAAAAGGAATCTTTAGGTGGAACTGGAGACATTTACTACTGGTATCCGAGCCTATACCACAGCAAATAGCCTGTGAGAAAGACTCTTTATCTCAGCGTGAGTTATCCAGTGTTTCATTTCCAGAGGAAGTTCCAGAGGAAATTCCAGTTCCTGTGATGAATCCAGAAGTTCCTGATATGAGCTGTGCACAGTAAACTCTCCCTGTTGCTAATTTTAGTGCCAACTGTTATGGTACAAGATATGGTTGAATCTCTAAACCTTGCAATAAATATGAAGCTACCTGAACATGAACATTGTATTTTGTTTCTGATGTACATAGTAATGCATGCCTACCTCTGCTATTGTTTTGCATAAAGGGCAATCTTTTTAAGAGGGAGGATGTAGATCAATTTGTGTGTATATACCTTTAAGAAGCTATCCAAGGGCTTGCAATAGAATATAAATACTGAGCATGTGCAACTCTGACTGCCATTTTTGTAGTTAGCTGTTGAGGTGGGAACATGTACATATGTAAGCTCTGTTTGTTAGTCAGCTCGTTTGTATTTAATGTTGCTGCTATCTATCCTGATGTGTTTGTATATATTAAAGCATCTGTATATTAATATATAAAGACTAACTGAAAACCAAATTACTGGTCTGTTGCATTTTTAGTTGACTAACTGAAGTAGTTAGCAAGTTTGAATAAAATATAAAAGCCCATTTGAGCTGCCACAGCATAAAACAAGTAAAACTTTATTGTAAAATACAATAGGGATAAGCGCTTTCAAGCAAATTTGCTCTTCTTCAGATCCATATACTAACATAGTGTTCCTGTGGTTGCTGTTTTTTTTCTTCGTTTTTGTAGTTAGCAAGTTTCTAAGTTACAAACAATAATAAAAACAGACACCAACAGCAGTAAAGCAGCCGTGAGCAGAGACAGGGCCAGAATAATGAGCAATAAACAACAAAACTGCTCACAGTTGAACCAGGCTGTATATGTTCCAACCACCACAAAAAGGCAGTATAAAACCTTGCAGATTACATTTCAGTTGTGTCTATTCAGACCAGTTAGAACATCCAGAATACGAAACACCAAAGTCCAAAATATGGAAAAAAGCCCCAAAATGAGTCCAAATGCGATGAATAAAAAGCTCTTTATTAAGATCCAAAAGTGGTGAGCGCTTTCGCCAACAAGCTTTATCAAACCCAAAACCAGCAGAAAAGAAACAGGGTTATATAGTGTAAGCAATTAAAACAATAAAACAATTAAACAATCAGACTTAGGTTAAACATATAAGAAACCTTAAAGGCATAACATACTTATAAAATAATTACAAAATATAAAATAGCCTATACAGAAACCTAAACACCCTAATATAAACTTACAGTTTAGGGCAATCACTATATAAATAAATAAAAAATAAAAAATATATAAGAATAAGAATAGAAATGCATTAACAAAGTATGAAATGTGTACAAACAACATAAAATCAAAAAATCAAAAGTATCTAAAATACATCACTTGGTCTTAAGGGCAGGTTTAAGTGGTATTCTATCATTTAGACCTGGATGTACATGAGCTTGAAGTCTAACTATCCAGGTTGTTTCTACCTCCTCAGTATGATTAGCAACATCAGCTCCTCTAATACTAGGAATATTGACATATAGGACGGAGAAAGTAAAAGTATGCTCAGCTCCATTTTGTAGAACATGCTTGGATAAGGCATTAACAATAGATCTGATACGTATCTGATAAAGATGTTCTCTTATCCTATCTTTCAACCTCCTATCAGTCTTACCTATATAAAATGAGGTACAGTGAGTGCAGATGGCAATATAGACAACATGTCTAGTGTTGCAGGTTGCATTAACTTTAAATGAAAACACATGATGTGTGACTGGGTATACAAAAATATTAGAGTTGGTAATAAAGCTGCAGTAGTTGCATGCACCACAAGGCTTGGTACCTTCAAAGGAAGGTAATTCCTTGCTAGATGTCAAAGTAGTGTAACATAACAACCTATGCAATTTTTTCTTATTCTTGAAAACATAATGTAGTTGTTCACCTATAAGATCCCTTATCATCAGATCTAAATAATACCACAGACAGATAAATGAACCTGAGCAGAAAAGCCAATGAAATAAACATAAAATAAAATACTTGCTCAGAGTCCAAACCAGGCACTTCGTTCGAGAAAAAAGTACTGTTCTAAATTAAGTAATGATAAAAGTTCAAGTCTATTCAGACCAGTCCATTCAAGATCATTCTCACAACAATAATGGCAGTGCAGCACATGTAGTTCTTCAAAAGGAAAATAATTATTCCAAACTAGTAGTCCAATGAATTTTCCTTCAAGTTATTGTCAAACTGCTAAATGTCTCTTCACTCCATATAAAATACGACCATATAAAGAACCAAATACCATCCAGTATGCTAAAAACAGCAAATCCTTTATTAACATATGTTCGGTAAGCGCTTTCGCCAAGCGGCTTTTTCAAACCATTAGAAATACAGCATTACCAAAAGACATATTTTATATAATTCGAACATAATTAGTTGATTGAAAATATTCAACAAACAATTAACTACATAAAAGTATATACTATTGATTAAACACATTAATAAAAACAATCAAAAATACATAAAAACTCTCTATCTATAAACATTTTTAAGAAGAACTCAATATAAAAAACTTCTTTAATAAGTATTCACCTATGGCTAACTCATATATTCTTGAGTACCGGTTTTAATGAGATCTTATTATTAAGACCAGGGTAGGTATGTGCTTGTAACCTAATAATCCAGTTGGTTTCTACTTGTTCAGTGTGATTTCTAAGATCACCACCTCTAATACTAGGTACATTGACATACACAACTAAAAATCTAAAAGTATGTATAACATCATTTTCTAATACATGTTTTGAGAGTGCATTAATGTTGGATTTTACATGAATTTGATAAAAATGCTCCCTTATTCTATCCTTGATTCTCCTGTCGGTCTTGCTGACATAGAAGGCAGAACAGGATGTACAGGTAGCAATATAAACTACATGTTCTGTATCACAACTTGCATTGATATTAAATGTGAATACCTTGGAAGTAGTAGGATGTATAAACATATTAATAGTAGAAATACAAGAGCAAAAATTGCACCTATTACACGGATCAGTGCCTGTATAAACGGCACTTCCATGGTGATGTTCCTGATTAGGGAAGCATAAAAGTCTATGTAAGTTCTTCTTATTTCTAAAAAGGAATTGAGGTTGTTCATCAACTATCCCCTTAATAACCAGGTCTACTTTTAAAATACTCCAATGTTTATAAAAAAATATCCTTAGTTTGCTGAATATCTTGTGTATAAAACAGTGATATTTTCTGTTGTTTTACTTTATTTAGATGCATGTCTGTTCTAACAGCCCTATAAAATTCATTACCCTGCTCAGAGAAAATTGGGCATGCCCTACCCAGTCTAAGACTTTCAATATACTTAAAGCCAGCATCAATTTCTCTGGTTCTATACTTCCTGTCTACCAGTCTCTCATGTAAATTACTTAATTCTGTTTCAAAATTGGTATGAGCAGGATTCAACCTAGAAGCATGGATTGCTTGTCCCTTTATAATATTACTAAATATGTAGCTGGGATGCATACTGTGCCTATGTAATAAAGTATTTCTATGGCACGATTTTCTATGGACACCTGTATTAAGTTTGCCATTGCTTAAATGTTGAATGGATACATCTAGAAAAGAAATATAATCTGCTGATACTGTCATTGTAAGTTCCAAGAAATGTGATAATGAATTAACCTGCTGCAAGAAATCACCTAACTCTACTCCACTCCCTGTCTAAAGAAAAAACAAATCATCAACAAAACATCTGTAAAAACTAACATATTTTTTATAAAGGTCAAGTTGGAAAAGTTTTTGTTCTTCCCATGATGCCATCACAAAGCTGGCGTAGCTATTCGCACAAGATGTGCCTATAGCCACGCCATCTTTCTGTAAAAATAAATTATGATTAAAAGAAAAATATTATTCTCTAATACTACCTCCAATAGCAAACAAATAAAGTCTATTCTATTAGGTAACATATCTGTATGCTTTGTCAAATACTGTTGTATACTCTCCAAGCCTAAGTCATTGGGAATATTAGTAAAAAGAGACTTTACATCCATGGTCACCGATAAAAAAGGGTAATCATCAGGTAGAATACTCATCCCTTCATATAAATCTAATAAAAATTGTTTGGAGTCTCTTAGAACATATAAATTTGAGTCTACTACTGGTCTCAAAGTTTTTTCAATCAGTATAAATAAGGGTTCCGTAACCCATCCTCGACCTGCTACTATTAGTCTCATCGGAGGATTTAGTGGGACCTTATGGACCTTAGGTAAACCCTGTATAACCGGAATGGTTGGGTTCTCCACCCATAAAAATTCATAAATTTCAGTATTAACTATACAAGTTTTAAGTAGATCATCTAATGTATTGTAAATTTTTATAATGTGTGCTTGGACATCTGAAATGGTAATAGGGCTATAAAACTTAGTATCTCCTAACATTTCCTTCATACAGTGATCATGAGCTACTTTGTCTAGCACTACAACTGGGCCACCTTTGTCTGCTGGTCTGATCGCAATATTCTTATCACTTCTCAAGTTATTCAAAGCTCTTTTTGTCTAATGGTCAAATTACCTTTCCTATGCTTAAAGCTATTTTCATCTGCTGAGGAATAAATATCTTTTTCAACAATTTTGCAGAACGCATCTAATAATGGATGTAAATTTGGAACAAAAACACTTGGTTTTCAAAACTCTGCCCCCTGTGTTTCAACAGCAGCGTTATTGAATAATATTTTTAACTGTAAATTTCATGCAAATAACTTAACATCTAAAATAGTGTCCACCATATTGCTTATCATAGAGGGTATAAACGATAATCCTTTATTTAAAACTTCCTGTTCATATTTATCTAATGGTTTGTGTGAAAGATTCCACACTAAGTCATTCTTTCTCACATTTTCTTTAACGTGGGCTCCTTCATTTCCCCTAATGTGGCCTTCCTTTTCTGCCTCCCCCTGCTCATAGAGCGGCTTCTCCCCCTGTTGTATATGTTGGAGATGGGGAAAGGACTAGGAACTTATGTGGAGTTGCCATTAATAGATGTTATAGGTGTTTTTCTATGTACAACTAAATCATTCCCTGGCAAAACATTGGTGCTTGTTAAATTCAAAGTGTCCCTATTATTTACTACAGACTCAACAGTACCAATTTCACTATTAGAAACAACATCACCAGGCCTTACACTAATGTTACATTCTAATGAGGCATCGTTGATTACACTGATATTTCCTATGTTATTTACTTCGACAGTATTATCACCATTAATGGGAACATTAACATTAAGAGCTGTAGCATTAAAAGAAACATTCCTACTATTCTTAACTTCATTATTATTGTTAGTATTTAACACATATTGATCATTTTGATTACCATGTGCATTATTTTGTCTATTTAGATTGTTGTTATTATACCTAGGCCAAGTAAAGACTTGGCCATGTGAAAAGTCATAAGTGTCCCTTGATAGCTTATGTTTCTTCTGTTCCAACAATCTTTTCTTGAACAGAGAAACACTATCAACTAAACGGTCAAGTAACGGCTCTTCCAACAATCTTGTGTTTTTCTTTGGACAGGGAATGGAGTAGAGTTAGGTGATTTCTTGCAGTAGGTTAATTCATTATCACATTTCTTGGAACTTACAATGACAGTATCAACAGATTTTATTTCTTTTCTAGATGTATCCATTCAACGTTTAAGAAATGGCAAACTTAATACAGGTGTCCATTGAAAATCGTGCCATAGAAATACTTTATTACATAGGCACAGTATGCATCCCAGCTACATATTTAGTATTATACCATGTGAACATCGCAAACCCGACAAACGTGCATGCTGATTGGCTAATCCAACCAGCGTGCACATAGTAAATCCTACAAGAAACAGCAAAGTCCGTCGCTAAATATCATGCGGCGACAGCAAATAAACAGTAAAGTAAAGTAAATCTAATACCCAAAACACACAACAATTTAACGAAAACACAGAAAACTAACCAATTTCCATACTACACTCCTCATTCCCTCACCTCGAACACTGAAAAAATAAAAAGTCATGCAGTCGCAAATACGTCACACACACACACACTAGATAACCACCACTTATAACACAATAAAACCAAGCATTCTCATAAAACCATTCATTTACCTATATTCCCTAAAATACCTATACATAGACAACTCCAAAAATGTACATACCAAAAACACACCACACATCCCTCGCAAAGTCAAAAACACACACCATACCGAACGTCCACATCAGCATACATCTAATAAAAGCGCATACAACACCACCATCTAGTGACCAAATAGTAAAAGTACATATTTTAAAAAAATTAATACAAATTAAAACTACACCACATTTCAACATACCTATAACTACTAAAACATAACTACACGTTATAAACTTCTACACTGCTTAAACTATATTATACCAAGCACCACCTAGCCCTTTCCTAACATTTCCTGAAAACTAAAAAATAACATGTATTTAAATTAAAACAGAAATAAACAATAAACACAAACTGAAAGTGTGGACTATTTTATCTCACAAAAGTGGAAGAATACAAAAAAAAAGCAAACAAAAACATAAATAACAACAATACAAACATAATCCAAACCAAACTAACCCCATGGTATAATAATCCACTTCTGGATGTAATGCTGGATTTACACGGTTGTCTGTTTGGTCCTCCGGCCCTCGGGACCAAAACCACACCAACCGTGGGTAAATCCAGCATTACCCACACCCAGGGGTTATTTCTATAATATTATAAAGAGTATTTCATTATCTGGGACAGAACAATGAATAGGCTGAAGTAGCATGATGGAGAAACAGGAGCAAGCTGAGATCAAACTTAGAATGTGATGAGGTGAACAGACTGTTATGGGTCTTGGGACAAAGAGTTTGTATTAAGATATTAGGGACCAGTATTCATGGACAAACCACTAAGACATCTGCAAAACCAGTTGTGGATAGAAGACAGGCCAGCATGCAAATATGAGACTAATTTGTGTGAATGCTAACATGAAGACTGAGACATGAAGTGCAGGACAGGAAGCAATCTGATCTGAGATTGAAAGAAATGGAATTCATGGAATTTTATATGCACCTGTGACACTGTATGGACACTCAAGATAAGGGGACATGGAAGCTGTAGGTAGCTGGGAGAGTTTGTAAGTATTTAATGTGATGGGAAAGAAACAAATCATGTACTGTCAAGGAAAATTAGAGTAAGAAGACTATGTACATTATATGAGTTAGGAACATGAACAATGTAGGCAATACATTTAAATTTTCTGAGTTGTAAAATCATAAGTGGAGAGGGTATTATTTTTAGCTGTTCATTTGTTAATGTTTTAATCCATTTAATGAAGTTAATTTCAGTATTCAGAACTGTTTTCTGATCCCAAAATATTTTAAGATACTGGTGTGAAGATATACAGTATATAGCTCCATTTCATTAAGAACATTTTAAGAAGTATTTTAGACCCCCTCCCAAGATGTTCAGGTTTTTCTGTATTTGCTGAGTAGATGATTTCCTGATCACCACAGTAGGACTTGCCAGAGATGTATCTTGCTTGCAAACCACCAGCTTTGTTCTTTGCTTTGAGTTTCAGAGTTAGTTACAGAAAGTAAATAAACCAAATAAAGACAAATACCACAGACAGATAAATGAACCTGAGCAGAAAAGCCAATGAAATAAACATAAAATAAAATACTTGCTCAGAGTCCAAACCAGGCACTGGTACTGTTCTAAATTGGAAAATAATTATTCTTTTCCTTCAAGTTATTGTCAAACTGCTAAATGTCTCTTCAGACCATATAACATATAAAGAACCAAATACCATCCAAACCATTAGAAATACATATACTATTGATTAAACTCTCTATCTATAAACATTTTTAAGAAGAACTCAATATAAAAAACTTCTTTAATAAGTATTCACCTATGGCTAACTCATCTATTCTTGAGTATTGGTTTTAATGAGATCTTATCATTAAGATCAGGGTAGGTATGTGCTTGTAACCTAATACTCCAGTTGGTTTCTACTTGTTCAGGGTGATTTCTAAGATCACCACCTCTAATACTAGGTACATTGACATACACAACTAAAAATCTAAAAGTATGTATAACATCATTTTGCATTAATGTTGGATTTTACATGAATTTGATAAAATGCTCCCTTATTCTATCCTTGAGTCTCCCAGAACAGGATGTACAGGTAGCAATATAAACTACATGTTCTGTATCACAACTTGCATTGATATTAAATGTGAATACCTTGGAAGTAGTAGGATGTGTAAACATATTAATAGTAGAAATACAAGAGCAAAAATTGCACCTATTACGGCACTTCCATGATGATGTTCCTGATTAGGAAAGCATAAAAGTCTATGTAAGTTCTTCTTATTTCTTTGTTCATCAACTATCCCCTTAATAATCAGGTCTACTGTTAAAATACTGCAGTGTTTATAAAAAAATCTCCTTAGTTTGCTGAATATCTTGTGTATAAAACAGTGATATTTTCTGTTGTTTTACTTTATTTAGATGCATGTCTGTTCTAACAGCCCTATAAAATTCATTACCCTGCTCAGAGAAAATTGGGCATGCCCTACCCAGTCTAAGACTTTCAATATACTTAAAGCCAGCATCGATTTCTCTGGTTCTATACTTCCTGTCTACCAGTCTCTCATGTAAATTACTTAATTCTGTTTCAAAATTGGTATGAGCAGGATTCAACCTAGAAGCATGGATTGCTTGTCCCTTTATAATATTACTAAACATGTAGCTGGGATGCATACTGTGCCTATGTAATAAAGTATTTCTATGGCACAATTTTCTATGGACACCTGTATTAAGTTTGCCATTGCTTAAATGTTGAATGGATACATCTAGAAAAGAAATATAATATGCTGATACTGTCATTGTAAGTTCCAAGAAATGTGATAATGAATTAACCTGCTGCAAGAAATCACCTAACTCTACTCCACTCCCTGTCCAAAGAAAAAACAAATCATCAACAAAACGTCTGTAAAAACTAACATATTTTTTCTAAAGGTCAAGTTGGAAAAGTTTTTGTTCTTCCCATGCTGATTAAAGAAAAATATTATTCACTAATACTACCTCCAATAGCAAACAAATAAAGTCTATTCTATGTGTAATTATGAGGTAGTATACTCATCCCTTCATATAAATCTAATAAAAATTGTTTGGAGTCTCTTAGAACATATAAATTTGAGTCTACTACTGGTCTCAAAGTTTTTTCAATCAGTATAGATAAGGGTTCCTTAACCCATCCATGGACCTTAGGTAAACCCTGTATAACCAGAATGGTTGGGTTCTCCACCCATAAAAATTCATAAATTTCAGTAGTAACTATACCAGTTTTAAGTAGATCATCTAATGTATTGTAAATTTTTATAATGTGTGCTTGGACATCTGAAATGGTAATAGGGCTATAAAACTTAGTATCTCCTAACATTTCTGGTCTAATCATAATATTCTTATCACTTCTTAAGTTATTCAAAGCTCTTTTTGTCTAATGGTCAAATTACCTTTCCTATGCTTAAAGCTATTTTCATCTGCTGAGGAATAAATTGGTTTTCAAAACTGTACCCCCTGTGTTTCAACAGCAGCGTTATTGAATAATATTTTTAACTGTAAATTTCGTGCAAATAACTTAACATCTAAAATAGTGTCTACCATATTGCTTATCATAGAGGGTATAAATGATAATCCTTTATTTAAAACTTCCTGTTCATATTTATCTAATGGTCTGTGTGAAAGATTCCACACTAAGTCATTCTTTCCCTTCTTTTCCCCTAATGTGGCCTTCCTTTTCTGCCTCCATGGGGAAAGGACTAGGAACTTATGTGATTAATAGATGTTATAGGTGTTTTCTATGTACAACTAAATCATTCCCTGGCAAAACATTGGTGCTTGTTAAATTCAAAGTGTCCCTATTATTTACTACAGACTCAACAGTACCAATTTCACTATTAGAAACATCATCACCAGGCCTTACACTAATGTTACATTCTAATGAGGCATCTTTGATTACACTGATATTTCCTACGTTATTTACTTCAACAGTATTATCACCATTAATGGGAACATTAACATTAAGAGCTGTAGCATTAAAAGAAACATTCCTACTATTCTTAACTTCATTATTATTGTTAGTATTTAACACATATTGATTATTTTGATTACCATATGCATTATTTTGTCTATTTAGATTGTTGTTAGTATACCTAGGCCAAGTAAAGACTTGGCCATGTGAAAAGTCATAAGCGTCCCTTGATAGCTTATGTTTCTTCTGTTCCAACAATCTTTTCTTGAACAGCGAAACACTATCAACTAAACAGTCAAGCAACGGCTCTTCCAACAATCTTGTTTTTTTCTTTGGACAGGGAGTGGAGTAGAGTTAGGTGATTTCTGGCAGCAGGTTAATTCATTATCACATTTCTTGGAACTTACAATGACAGTATCAACAGATTTTATTTCTCTTCTAGATGTATCCATTCAACGTTTAAGCAATGGCAAACAATACAGGTGTCCATTGAAAATCGTGCCATAGAAATACTTTATTACATAGGCACAGTATGCATCCCAGCTACATATTTAGTAATATTATAAAGGGACAAGCAATCTGTGCTTCTAGGTTGAATCCTGCTCATACCAATTTTGAAACAGAATTAAGTAATTTACATGAGAGACTGGTAGACAGGAAGTATAGAACCAGAGAAATTGATGCTGGCTTTAAGTATATTGAAAGTCTTAGACTGGGTAGGGCATGCCCAATTTTCTCTGAGCAGGGCAGTGAATTTTATAGGGCTGTTAGAACAGACATGCATCTAAATAAAGTAAAACAACAGAAAATATCATTGTTTTATACACAAGATATTCAGCAAACTAAGGAGATTTTTTATAAACATTGGAGTATTTTAACAGTAGACCTGGTTATTAAGGGGATAGTTGGTGAACAACCACAATTCCTTTTTAGAAATAAGAAGAACTTACATAGACTTTTATGCTTCCCTAATCAGGAACATCATCATGGAAGTGCCGTTTATACAGGCACTTATCCGTGTAATAGGTGCAATTTTTGCTCTTGTATTTCTACTATTAATATGTTTATACATCCTACTACTTCCAAGGTATTCATATTTAATATCAATGCAAGTTGTGATACAGAACATGTAGTTTATATTGCTACCTGTACATCCTGTTCTGCTTTCTATGTCAGCAAGACCGACAGGAGACTCAAGGATAGAATAAGGGAGCATTTTTATCAAATTTGTATAAAATCCAACATTAATGCACTCTCAAAACATGTATTAGAAAATGATGTTACACATACTTTTAGATTATTAGTTGTGTATGTCAATGTACCTAGTATTAGAGGTGGTGATCTTAGAAATCACACTGAACAAGTAGAAACCAACTGGATTATTAGGTTACAAGCACATACCTACCCTGGTCTTAATGATAAGATCTCATTAAAACCAGTACTCAAGAATAGAAGAGTTAGCTATAGGTGAATACTTATTAAAGAAGTTTTTTATATTGAGTTCTTCTTAAACATTTTTATAGATAGAGAGTTTTTATGTATTTTTGATTGTTTTTATTAATGTGTTTAATCAATAGTATATACTTTTATGTAGTTAATTGGTTGTTGAATATTTCCAATCAACTAATTATGTTCGAATTATATAAAATATGTCTTTTGGTAATGCTGTATTTCTAATGGTTTGAAAAAGCCACTTGGCGAAAGCGCTTACCGAACATATGTTAATAAAGGATTTGCTGTTTTTAGCATACTGGATGGTATTTGGTTCTTTATATGGTCGTATTTTATATGGTCTGAAGAGACATTTAGCAGTTTGACAATAACTTGAAGGAAAATTCATTGGACTACTAGTTTGGAATAATTATTTTCCTTTTGAAGAACTACATGTGCTGCACTGCCATTATTGTTGTGAGAATTATCTTGAATGGACTGGTCTGAATAGACTTGAACTTTTATCATTACTTAATTTAGAACAGTACTTTTTTCTCGAACAAAGTGCCTGGTTTGGACTCTGAGCAAGTATTTTATTTTATGTTTAGTTACAGAAAGTGTTTTTATCCATTCAGATTTACAGATCTGTATGTTTTTGCATAGCAAAGTAAATCATTTTAACACCATGATACCACTTGCAGATTTGATCATTTCTAATGCCACAGTAGGTGAGGTGATTATGTGAATGAGGTATTTTTTAAGATCCAGTTTTGTACTAGTCTACATTTTGCATAGTGTGCAGTAAGAGCATACATATACATGTAGTACTTGTAACACACTTAACAGAATATCCAGAATGTAGTGCGAAGATATTATTGTCTGTTGTGTCATAATACACAATTGTTCTTGCCACACCTAGTAAGGCAGAAAGCTTTAAAGAACAAAAGGAAGAACAGTGCTTTTGAACTGCTGGATGCAGTTGTAAAGTACAGCAGCCAACGTAACTAAATTCTACTGGGATGGCACCGGCAGCCAATGTTTTTGTCAATGGTTACTTGTAGCAACCAGTGGGGTACTCTGCACTAGCAGCATAGGTAGTACTTATGCTGTCTGAAGCATTAGTATCAGGACTGTACTAATCTAGCCACCCTTCTCCACAAATTTCATGACCCCAAGGATAGTTATATTAGTTGGGGGGTATTATCTCCTCCAAAACACCCTGATCAAAGTTGATAGAATCCTTTGGAAATAGAGGAGCCATTCTGTTTCAATAAAAACTTTTATAAGAACCATGACTTTTCTTTCTTATAAAATTTTCGACTTGCTTGCTAAACCTAACTAATGGTAGGACTCTCCAAGTAATTTCAATGCATTTACTGTATTTATTATTCTGGGTGCGGCCCTCGGATAAATTTTTTTTATTTTTACTGTGGCCCTCGGATTACCTAAGGTTGGACAACCCTGATCTGGGAGAAGGATTCCAAAAGGAAGGAGCATATATTTCTGTGGCACTTGTACTTCATGGATATTCTTACCTTTATAATAGAAGAAGCATGGAGAAAGAGACACGGAAAAAAAAACAATTTATACTACACATACTTGAAATGTATGATAAAGTAACATTATTTTGTTTCATGTTAATGACTGCAGCTTTAGTGATCCTTTCTAAAACATTGTTTTTTAGAGACTGCATGATGACAGGTCAAGGTATGAACTGTCAAAGTTGAGCTCATCACTCCTCATTCTGAACTCATCTAATCAGCAGTTTGTCAAAATCAGGGCTTCTACATTACTTGTTGTTAAGCTAGGGCTACTACATTACTAAGAGGTGTTTTCATAAGGGATAAGTGATTGGCTTGTTCCCCAAAGTTATACAATCTCAGCAAAGATGTATTTAATTTCAGGAGTATGGGGACTGCAATGCCTTTCTTCCTGCAAAACACTCCTCAGTAATATAACAGCTCTGATTTTGATGAAATGGAAATCCAAAGGGGTTGTTTTGATGAACTTAGATACACTAGTTTAGTCATTGATGTTTTATAAAGTACCATTTTTTTCAGACTGTTCTTGTTGTCTGCTTTATGTGGATGAGCACAAAATGTGAATTTCACAAAGCAGGACAACTTTTAGTATTATCTACCTGAGAAGTGATGATAAAGGTCATGAATCTTTAAACCAGGATCTCTAAGTAGTGTAGGTCTCAGAGTGGTAGTAAAGGAAACATTACAGAATGTAGAGGTAAATTTTCTGACTACTTAGTCTCATGAGAGGAAGTGCACAGTGTTGTTTATTCTTGCCTTTGTTATTCACTTTGTATTTAGAACCACTATCAAGAGATATTAGACAGTCTAATACTTAAGGGTATAAATGGGCAAATGCAAATGAAAAATTGCTCATTTTGCATATGACATCATTTTATAAGTTTCTAACCTCAAAGTAAAAATAAATATCATAGATGACTAGATGAAATATTTTGTTGTTATACAACGACTTCTCATTAATATTAAAAAGCATACATGCTGATTGGTCAGCCCAACCAACATGCCCATTGTAAATCGAGAAAATGCCAACAGAAAAATGTCCAGCCATTGAACTACCATTCAGCAATCAGACTTTCCTACTGATATATGCTACAGAGGGTAGACCACCTACAAGAAAAATAAGGTACATTTTTTAAAACTAACGAATAGAAATGTATCTGATTTTCCTTGCATTTTTTGCTGTCTTGGCAGACTGTCATACCTCTGAATTGTCCAGATGTTTTTCTCCATTGCTTCTGTTGAGCAGCACTGATGTACTGTGCAAGTGTGGGAATGTAAGTCCCATATGCATGCACAGTATATAAGAAAAAGTGGAAGAACACGGAAACAACATGGAGGAGCACTACAGTGTCATTACGCAATGACATTATTTAAGAAAGGTAAGCAATTTCTTTCTTAAATAATGTCATTTATAATAGCAATATCCTACTCCTGGATGTAGGTAATGCTGGCTTTACCTGCTACTGGTATGATCTGATCACAAGGGCAAACCCAGTCATAGGTTATTCTTAAGTATAGCATGATACAAAATAAAGACAAAAGCTATTGTAATGAATTATGTCCCATCTATAACATGAATCAGAAGTTTCCCTTTTTGGGCAGGCATAAAAAAGTAGATATCTGGGGATTTGGTTAAACCAAGATGGAAAACTACCAGCTAAGGAAATGTGGAAAAAATAGTCAAAAGATTATAAGCAATATTAGACAATGGAAATTATTATTTATGGATCTTAATTATAAAATGCAAGTGATTAAAATGCTTTTAGTCCCATTAGTTCTACATGTAGTTCAAACATACATGTATCAGCTTTGAGAGTAGATGTGGAAAATATGAAAAAGGAGATTAAGGAATTAATATGGGAAAATAAAAAGGAAAGAGAGAAATGGGAAAGACTGACATTAGCAAAGAATAAACAAGGCTTAGGACTACTGGATTTGGAAATGTGTTATAAGGCTATGGAGCTTGAATTACTTTATCCAACCCAAGATTCAGAGCATGTGCCTAAATGGAAAGCACAGCCCCCTATATTGGTGGTTGTGTAGGTTTAGCATAATTATAGGGATAACTTTATGTGTTGCCATATGCATGTAAAACTATCAGATAGATGTTTGATATGTAAAAGCTGACCATGGAAAATGGAAATATTCATAGAGTATACTACAATGAAAAATATGAAAAAAGTGTGGCAATATGGGGGGAGAAAAACAACCACAGTATTGGGACCAGGTGTTAAAAAAGATGAAATCATTACATGGGAAAAAAGCTAAGTGTGTATTTGAGCTCCAGAATTCAAACTGATGAATGTATCTATGGGTTTTTTGTTAGAACTTAAGGGACATATCAAGTTATTGCAACATAGTTGCACTAAACCACAAATAATCAACTTTATAATAAAGGCAAAAACAGATATGGTACAGATATGGTAGTGAGCAAAAGAGTTACAGATAAGGCTATACTAGATCAGAAAACATATCATAATATGAAAATAGCACTGTATTAGAATGTAAAATTACAAACGGAAATACTTGAGAAATGGAAGGAGATTTGTCTTGCCTATACACATGGAACTAATTAAAGAAAGTTTAGAATTTTTACATGGAAATGTTTACACAAATATATTTGCACAACAGTGAGAATTGAAAAAAATGTTCCCGGGTATAAGAACTGATTGTTGGTGTTATGATGGCTTAGAGAGAGACACAATTAGGAGCATATATTTTGGGAATGTTCTAGGCTGACTCAGTATAAGCAAGAAGTGTGCACTATGTCTTATTGTATACTTGGAAAGTAATTTAATCTCAATGTAGTTACATTTTTATTGAATTGGTGTGAAATAACGTGTTGAAGAGATGAAAGAATCGTTGCTTTTGGCTGTAATAGCAGCCAAGAAGGTTATTACAAGTAAGTGGAAATCTTTCGAAAACATGTTAGTAAGTGAGGTTAAAAGTGTTAAAAATGCTCATGGGGGACATAGAATTTAGATCAGTAAGGGAGCATGGATAACAGTTTTGAAAAATAAATGGTCTTTATCTGATTCAGTAATGGATGATTTTGATTAAAGTCCTGGCATACAGTTATCAAACTTATCTTAGCATATTATGTGGAAGTAATTCATTAGCTTCACTGGCAAGCAACAACTTGAAATGTTTAATTGTTGATGTTTTATTAGAAGCTTGACAACAGTTCAAGAGAAAAGAAAATATGAATAAGGTAAACAGATCATTGATCTCTTTATATAAATACATTTTGTGAGTGGGTCTCTTTTCTAAGGGGCAGTATGGATTTAGTGGATAGATGGGAAGAAATGCTAAAACATTTTTGAAGAATCCATAAATAATTGAAAAGCCAAGTTTGAACTGCATCATCTAAGTACTACGTGTTTAATAAATGTATAGTTATTAGTACTGTATAAAATAAAAAGACTCTTTATGATTATGCCAGCAATCAGTATAAAAAGATTAAGTGCACCAATCACAGTGACTGCACGGTCTAAACTGCTTTCTTCTGAAATGTTTTTCTTTGTAATAAAAAACACTCCTGTCCCTTACCATTCAAAAGGGAGATCCTCACAATGTTGCACTAGACTCTAACCCCCACCACCACTTTTCAATCTGCACACCTGGTACCCTCTGTACTGATGACAGTGACATCTATGCAAATTGCTACGTCAGTTTATATAGGATTTAAGCATGGTAATGCTCAGATAAGGTGCCTCTAAATGTCAACACTAACTGAAACCATGCTCTGTGGTTCTCAGAGTTGGCTCATATAATACAAATATTAGTGAGTTTTTTTTTCTTATGGCAATAACATTTACCTGTAGGTCAATGGGTTTTTGAAACACTGGAAGTCACCTTAAACCCTCACCTGGACTTTGCCTCACATAAATAGCCTAAGACCTCAAATGTTATCACTAGGAAAGTGGGCCTTATCTATACTGCAATGAATCACTCTCTCCCCACCATCAATTTCATATTGATTACCTTGCTTTTTTTCCTGTCCTTGCTATACTCTACATTTTACTTTCCTATATACCCCCCTAATTTGTATGATTGTGGTTTGCATACCTACCTTGATGTTCCTGTTGGCTATTGTGTTTTCTATGCACCCTACCTGTCACTGTGTGCCAACAGCTTTCTCTAGGCACAGCAGCTCTACACGTAGCCACTGGTACTGCTATAGAGGGACCGATCTGTCATGATGTCATACACATCACCTATGCACAGAGTAATAGTACTGCTTTTAAGGTATGCTGATATAATGCTGCTATGCATGTTAGCACTACTCTGCTACTTTATTATGTGGCACTCAGCTAGGCTGTATTGCTCTATAATTCTGAGCCAATGATTGTTTCATCTTCTCATTTACAAATCTCTTTAATTTCACTTTCAAGAAGTACCCCCATGCACACACACACACATTCACCTGCTTCCTCTGAATGAATCATGTAGACAGCTCTCAATGGTATTGTTCGAAGACCCCCCCCAATTATTTTAAGAGCAATGCCTGTTTTCTTATCACATCATGTTAATGTCACCTCCTGTTGTTGATCATGAATTAGAGTATATTCATCCACTGGATTATTGCTATGCAGTAATTTAGTTACTATACAATTGTATTTAGCTTAAATGCCCCTTTATGCATTTTTCTTCACTGTAATTTATATTGGTCTTACATGTATAACTTTCATGGGCTTCACCTGATTATAAATTTGTTCTTCAGTTTATATAGCCAGTAAAGGTAAATAAATGTTTTATATAGACAGAATAAGAAACAAAAATGCTTACAATTGTTAGAAACTTAACAGTGTAAAAAGCAGTCTATTAATTTTTGTAAGAAATAATTAATTCTATAAGGAGGCTATGCTAATGTAATAATTTTCCAATAAATTTACCATTCTGTTTCTCCTCCTACGATTTAGTCAAGTCAAATAATGATTATTTATTAGTCTCCCTTTTATAAAAGAAACTAGAACTCACTCCTTGATAACCCTCATGGCTATAAGGTAAAAAGACCCCTGTAGCTTTCATTGCACATGTGTTACATTGATTACAGCTTGCCTTTATAAGTGTTTCTGCAATTCTGCCCACAGTGAAGCTAAAATTAAGAAATTAGTCACCCGATGATCCAAAATCAAAATTCATAATCAGAAAGCTATAGCTTGCTGAACTTTTTGCATGACATTTTTAATTTAAAATGTGCAACTGTGACTTTTTAAACATCTTTGAATTACTCAGCTTAGTCATACTGAATCTATTATACAGTATATGTATATGAGGCATCATATGTTAATGTTACCTCCCTCACTACTTAATCATTAAAAATCTCATTTTGTCTAAGACTTCACTAGATGTTACTCGCTTTTCATCTAATGTTTTATTAAAGTAATTTTCTATGCCATAATTAAACAAAAAAAGCAATTCAGTTTGGTTTACTTTCCAGATCTCTGCATATGCCTTTTTCAACATTGGCAGTAGCAGAAATACTGAATTACTAAAAATGTACTTGCACTCTTACTTTGATTTTTTTATTTATTTGTTTAGTCATTCATTCTTACACTTACTGATTGTTTGTCTTACAGTAAGCCTTAAACACATGCATGCTCATTCCAGTGGAACTACATATATTACAGCAGCTAATTTTAGGAAGACCGTACTGCAAGTAATAGGATAAATTATTTATGCAAACACAGATTGTTGAACCATGCAGCGTGACAGCCGAAGAATGGTGCTATAGGTTAGTCTTAAGCTGCAAATTTTGCCTATGATATAAGAGAAGGGACAACAAGCAATGAATTTAAAATCTTCCTTCATCCTGTACAACAAGATATTCATCACAATTGAGTTATATCTCTAGTGACAGGTAGATGATTCAGTACAGTAAACAACATTACAAATCAGTATTTGGTGTTAAAGGGATATTTAAGGGGTTACTGTTAGACAGGATTTCCTGCTTTTAAAATATATGACAATTATATACGTGGATGAGATTAAGCATGCTGGACATCACACAAGTAAAACAAGACACACATAAGTACAGATACTCAATATATATTGTGGTTTTGTTTAAATCCAGGAAATCCATACCATATCATACATCAGCAAATGTGTCTGGTGTAGCCTACATGGCAATATACATGCATTTGAACAGATTTGTGTTCCTGGACTGGATGCTGTTATCCTACTCTTGGTTAAGCCCTAACTATACAAGGTTTTGACTCATCAGTTCTAATTTGCAGATATTCAACCCGTCAATCAGAGTTTGCCATAGAAATCACTACTGGTATGGTTTCTATTTGCGATACTCTGTATGTGACATTTTGTATTTTTTCTGGGGTTACATAGCTATGAAATTAGTATATTTAAATAATGGAGGTGTGAGAGACTGCCTCGGGCTTATGCCCTCCAAAAAAAAAAAAACACTTTCTAAAACTGCTTTAATAGGTTATTTCAATTTTTTTATCTAGGCGAATCTTCAGCTACTTGAAATTGGGGAGATGTAGGGGAAGCACTGGACCCCTTATGGCACTCTTGATTTCCATATTTCAGTATGACAATGAAGATATATATCTGACAGAATGGAAATGTTATTTAATAGAATGGGAATGTGCATTTCTGTTTTGTAGTACAGCAGAATGAAAGCATTCTCTTAGCCTCTTGCCTGTGCTGTTATCCTTCAGCTTTGTATTGGAGCACAAGGGAGCTGTGCCTCCAGGGCAAAAGCAGAAAGTATAGGTATGATGAGACTTCTACACTGACTTACTGAAGGCTTAACAGAATGCAGTAACTCTGAAAAGGGAATGGTTGTACATAATATTCATCCCATCTTCCAAGCTAGAAGACAACTTAATACTGAGGTAAAGTTGGGGGAAAAGACAGGCAGCAAATCATCATCATCATCCCCCTTTTTCCATCTCTCTCAGTTCACAGCTACTCTCCTACCTTTTTCAAACGTCATGCCCACCTGTCTCAGGTCTGCCATCTCTTGTATGGACTTTCTTGTCTCCTCTTGCTTTCCTCTTGTCTCTCCCAAATCTGTTATACCAATTCACATTCTACTTTCCTGCACATGTGACTAAGCTATGGTAATCTGGTCTCCTTCACATTATCTCCGACTGGAGTTATTTTGGATTCTTCTCAGATGTCCTCATTCCTTTCAGATCTCTCCACAGTGTGCATCCAACATCCTGTCTCAAGCACTTAATTTCCATCACTTCAGTTTTCCTCAGCTGTTCTGTCTTCATTGCCCAGGTTTGTGTGCCATACAGAAGCACTAGTCACACCACTGTTTTTTTACATCTTGCATTTCAGATTATTTTGTCATGTACTACCCCTAAAAATTTGCCACAATTTACTGCAGCACTACTGTTTATTGCTTTGACCTCCTCATTCAAATTTCCTTTATCCTCAGCCACACTTACCAGATACTTGAAGCTGTCAACCTGTTGCACTAATTTACCTCAGTTTTCAGCTTCTTCTGATCTCCCCACTTACTGCCATTACCTTTGTCTTGACTGTAATCCATTACATCCCATGTATTTTTAGTTTTACATTCCAGTCACGTATTATTTGCTAAGATTATTATTCAGAGTCAGCTGGTATTCCCACATTGTCTGCATACAGCAGCTTTGTTGAGCTGTTCCCATTGACCTGTTTGCTGATGTAGTCCATCACAAATATGAACAGTAATAGGCTCACATCTGAACTCTAATGCACACCTTTTTCCAATGGGAGTCTCTCTGTGACTATGAATATTGTTCACACTTGTTTTACTGAGTTGCTGTACATAAGCATACAGTAATTCTATCAGCATTTCTAGGACTTTGAACCATTCCAGAACTGCCCAGATTAGCTTTTTGCAACATTTTAATTTGCTCTTTCCAAGTCTAGGAATGACCAATTGGATTCTTTCCTCATTTCCAACTTCTTCTCCACTATCTATCTTACTGCAAACATTAAGTCAGTTGTTCTGCATCCTGTTCTGAATCCAAACTATTCATCTCTCATCTCACTTTTTGATACTCTGTGTACTCATTCATCCATCAGTCACCCTCTCCAGCACTTTCATGCAGTGTGACAGGAGTTTGATGCCTCTTTACTGCCATAGTTGTGAATGCCCCCTTTGTTCTTGTACACTAGCACAAGAATGCTTATTCTCCAGTCATCCGGGATACACCTCTATCTCTGTATTGCTGAGTATCTTCTAGAGCCATTTCTCCTCTAATTCACCCAACATCTTGATCACATCTGCAGTGACCTCATCTGAGCCTGCTGCTTTTCACAACTTCATTTTCCTTTCTGATGTTCTTACTTCTTCTAGAATGGGCTCTTCTTCCTCTTTCATCACATACTCTCTGTCTGAGACATTACAGCTTCTGTACAGTTTTCTTCATTCAGAAGCTGCTAGAAGTACTCCTTTCATATGCCTTTGATGTCCTGTGGACTGCTGGCATCACTTATGAAAAGTGTCTGATGACTATCTTCTTTATCTTTCTGTATTTGCCTTGCAGACTGATAAGAGTTTCTTTGTGCCATATGCTGAGTTACTTTTCAGAAGACAGAAGAGTGACTCTGGTACCTTTTTCTTTGCTATTATGAATGCTCTTTTAGCCTCTTTATTAGCCAGCAAACAATGAACAGTATGCCACGGTGCCATGGAGAAGGACGAGTTCAACAAATGAAAACAAAAACAAGCAAACCAAAAAATGAATGAAAAGAAAAACAAGCAAACCAAAAAATTAATGAAAAGAAAAACAAGCAAACCAAAAAATGAACTCAAGTTGCCATGGAGAGGAGATTCTTCCCAAAAAATTTATTTCAAGTCCAAAGGCAGAAACTAGCACAACAGGCTTTTGCAAAATGCTTCCTCAGGTTTACTTTACCAGCCATACACAATTGATTTAAAGCATTGGCCAAAAATCATGCGACAACAGAATCAAATTTCATTGGTTAAAAAGTTGACAGTAATTAATCTCTAAAATGAAAATAGTGAAATATATATGTAGATAGATAGATATAAAATATATGATGATAAAAATGTGTCAGATTTATCTGTTTACTCTTTAACACTGGTTTCAGACTCACTGCATCATTTAACACTGGATGAAAATCAACTCTTAAAGACACAATCCACTTCTATGCCATCTGTTCCATCTTCACCCATATATCACCAGCTTTCAAAATGGTAAAATACTTTATGCTCATATAGTTTCTTTCTTTCTTCTTTATATAGTGCTTTCTTTCTGTTTTCTCTGTGTCTCATAGTACATTGGAGCAGGTAAAGCTCCATTTGCTATGAAGAACTGTGTGACAGCACTAAGAGTGTTATCGCTGTAATGTGGTTAGCACTTCTATGTTTTATTTACTTACTTATTTTATTATTTATTTACTTTCTTGTACCTGATAGCACATGGAGCAGGTAAAGCTCCATGTACTATAAAAATCTGATTACATTTCTCTGATCATAGCCAAATAGTTATATGTTTCTTAAAACAGATGTCAAGATTTATCTTAAGGTCTTCTCTTCACTCTACTCTCAAAATGAATTTCTTGACATTCACTCCTTAAACATATAACAACTTGGCTATGATCAGAGATCTGAACATATATTTCCAAGTCTAGGCTGCCATAAAAGGCACTGTTACTAAAAGATGTGCATGAGAAAGATACTCCCCTGATGTTAAAGCTCAGATTGTGAGTATGCCTGAGACAAGCACTTTGAGGTTTGGTCTGCCATCTGTAGACATTCTTGATGAATAAGAAGAATACGGTAAGCTTTTAGAACCACATTATGAAATCCATTAGCCAGCAGTTCCTTATTTTCATAAAAGTTATTTGGCCTCCAGAAATAATTACCAGGAAGTGTCTACCTATCCTGCAACCTCCCAACAGCCACAAGAAAACTGACAATTTGTCCTTCTCTTCAATCCCCCAGGCAGGCAAATTAAATGTCATTCCAGAAGAAGTAACAGCCTTCTTTAATCCCTAGGAATGTGGATTATTTTAATATCACTTCTGTATCACTACAGTCCAAGTTCATCAATAACATTTCAGGTCTAACTAAGATATCCTCCTCTTTTATTACATCAAAATGCTCAACTATAAATTTGTGCATTCTTGACTATTTACAATATTATAATAATCTACAATTAAGATGAAAATATATTTATGCATCTTTCCTTCTTTTCGGTCAAACTCTTAACTGACAGTAGAAACTGACCTTCTAATGACAACAGCTGCACAGTCAATTTTCCATCAACTTTAGAGATAAGTCTTCAGTAAATATGGAAAAAATATTTTTCCCACTACATGTGTTTTAACATGTCTGGACATATATGTATATTTTTTTCTTTTGCACATGGCAGCCTTTCAGATTCCCCATTCTTTGCATGATGACAGGCTTTATGTACAAGTTGTCAGTATTACACATTTCAAACAGTTATGGAATACATTTGTTTTGATTTCCATAGCACAATAATTCTGTAGACTAAAATACATCTCCAGCTAATTTTGTTTCAAGACAAAGTCCAATATCTTTTTCCACATATAGATTGTTACAGTTAGTGAATTCCTTTGGTTATTTTGAAGTTTAACACTGGTCTGAGAACCAAAGAGGTGCTGATGGGTTGTAACTGGGGTTGGGGTCATACGTTTTTGTTGTGGTCTGTCAAGTACTCTCATCTCAAGAGTGATTCTGAGGTATTTTTAATGGAATTTTTGTAGGTGTTTTATACCATTTATTCTCAGGCATTAATTACAAAGATCATCTTTTTGAAAAGTTCTATTGAACTTATCCATTTACATGTAATAACTGGTTACTGATTTATTCACCTGCTGGAACAGCAAGTTTATATTGTGCTGCCTTCCAAATCATCCACATTTAAAACAGATCAATTTTGCTTCTTCTTCACAATGTTTATCACTGTTCATAGGTTCGTAGGTTCATAGGAAGTTACTAGGCTAGCGGCCCTAGAGCCCTTACAAACCTAGCCATGTTAATCCCAAGTTGCCTCATTTGTCCAAGTGAACGTATTTTGCAGAACTACTCTGTGGTCAACATCGATGCTCCCTGTCCATGAGGAATATGCATGCCACCCCCAGGGTGAATTTGCAGTCTCCCATCCATTTGACCAGGTTGCACATGAACAGGGTCAGTGAGGAGTTCTGCTTATATGAACTGGAAGTTTGTTCCAGAGAAGCGGCAGTCTCTGGAAGAAATATTTGTCTCTCCAGCATGTTCTGTTAATGTCACAGGCTAGGTTAAGATCCCTAGAGTAAGTGACTCTTGTGCTGTTAGATTTGCAGATGTGAAGCATATCCATCAGGGCATGGTCAGAGACTGTCCTGTAGGCCAGGCACAAGTCTCCTCTAAGCAGACTGTACAACATAGAGTACAGTGACAGGGCTTTTAGTTTATCCATGTACATCATGGTTTGGAGGCCTGTATTTTCTTGGTGAGGAACCTCTGTAGTCTCTCCAGCTGCTGCAGGTGTCTGTTGATGTACATGCAAATGGGAGCATTGTACTCTATTAGTGGTCAGATTAGGGTCAAGTACAGTGGGGCTATAACATCCTTAGATTAGGATGTGATGCCCTTACAAAGAATGCATTCCTTATCACACTGGAAACTTGGTGGTCAGATTTCAAATTGCTATTGATCTGTGTTCCTGGGTCTTGCATCATTGGGTTTGAGCTTAGGGGTGTGTTGTCAATACTGTAGTTAGCAGGAAATTCTACTTTGCCAAAAGGAATAATAACACACTTTTTTGCATTTACCTTTAGACCATTTCTTTGGCACCAATTATTTGTCTGTCTTAGCCCTTCCTGTAGTATGTCAACATCACTGGGGGATCTCAACGATTGCACCCAGTTTGCAAGCATCAGTTAACTTGGTTAGCCAAAGAATGTTTAATTTAGCCTGGATTTCCAAGAAGTAGATTTTGAGCATTAAAGGACCTAGCATAGAACCCTGTGGTACATCACTGATGATGGGTCTATTGGTAGAGGTGGAGTCACCCACTTTGACAGTATGTGTTCTATCGGTTAGTCAATTGGCTACCCATCTAGTGCTATATGGGTTAATCCCCAGCTGGGAGAGATTTTCAATGATACCTGTGTGGGCGAGTGTGCCAAAAGCCTTGGCCAGGTCAAGATAGGTGGTATGCACTGTCTTACCTTCATCTAGGGCTTTGGTGACTTTCTCAAAGAAGACTGCTAGGTTTAATAAGCATGATTTACCCTTAACAAAGCCAAATTGGGTGGGGTCTAGAGTTTGAAGATTGCCTATGTCCTTGTTGATAATGTCCATGATGATCCTTTCCATGGCCTTGCAGAAAAGATTGGTTAAACTTATGGGTCTATAGTTACCAGGGTCTGTTGATGGCCACCTTTGTGCAAGGGGATTACTGTTGCTGTTCTCCACTCTGCTGGAACAAAGCCAGTTCTCAGGCTATGTTTAAAGACAGTGCAAAGTGGGTCTGTTAGGTCCTATTTTAGACTGCTTAATAAGTATCCCAGGATGTTATCTGGTCCCACTAAGGCCTTGTTTTTAGCCTTGGAGAGTGCAGATAAGATAATAGGCAATGGACTGGTGTTGGGTATGCTTTGGGATATGGCTGGTGGGTCAAGGAGGGTAAAGTTTCCATCAAATATGTCAGCTAGCAGGTGGGTGATTTCTTTAGGTGCAGTATGAGTGATACCATCTGTTACCAGTTCTACACAAAGCTGGGTGTTCCATTTAGGTTTCAGATGTAACTAAAGAATGCCTTATGATTATTCTTAGCTAGGGATGCCATTTTAGCTTCATACTTAGCTTTAGAGGATTTCACAAGATTTCTGATTTGCTTGTTCAAGCTGAGGAGAGAATTCTTCCTCTGCCGAGTCAGTTCCCTCTTATTTTTAGACATCAGTTTTTTCCTCTTGTTATATAACCTGTTTATACTTGAGGTCCTCTAGAGTGGCTTGTATTTATAGGAGGACCTGGTTTTGATCTGGTCAGGTACAGCTGAGTCTATACAGCTGCTTAGGTGTTTGTACAGGGCACCTGAGTACACCTCTGCATTGGAGTCATTCTTGTCTGTAAATGCAGGGGGTCTAAAACTTTTTATACTATTGCTTAGTAGTCTGATGTTTGCTTTGGAAATGTTCTTCAATGTGTTTTTGCTCCTGTGAGGATGTCAGGTCTAATAGTTACTTAGAATGAGACAGTTTTATGGTGTGGCCTTGCCAGGGAAGACATCACACAGGGGAGTGCAGTGACTCCCCATGTTGGTGAGCACTATGTCTAGGACATTTGAGCCCCCTGTGGGGGAGAATATCTGTTACAAAGCATTTGAATTAACAAAGTTCAGGAACCTCTGGGTGAGTATGTTTGCACTCGTATATGTTAGCCAGTTGATGGAAGGATAGTAGAAATCACCCATGGCTAAGGTGTTGGGCTGTATGGACAGTGATTCCAGTAAGTCCAGACAGCAGTGTGCTTTTCTTGGTTCATGATGGAGGACATATAGCTAGCAATGATGTGGTAGGCTATTTTGCCTAGAATTAACTGGACATGCAGAGAGAGTCATACTTTTTGACCAGTCTTGAGGTGTACTTGGCTTTATTGAAGATGGATACCCCTCCATCTTTGGTTCTTTCATGCTCATTTTGAGGTCTGAACATGTGGAAGACATTGTAGCCTTGTACGGATGGGGAGCTCTCTGTGGCCTTAAACCATGTCTCGGTGACTGCACAGACATCAGCATCTTCCAAGGTGAGGAGTGCTTACAGGGAGTGCAGCTTCATGTTTAGACTTCTAGCATTAAGCAGCAGAACCTTGACTTTGCCTTGGGTGGATTTTGCTACATCAGAAATTTTGTTGTTTTGACATTGTCTAAAAAAAGCACTATGGGGAGGCAGGTGCATTTGACAGTATCCAAAAACCAAGTGGAGATAGGTGCAGACCATCTTTGGAAAAGCAGCAGGGCCTGTCGACCATGTCATCCCAGGCTGACAGATACTGGATCCCCCTGGACTGACACCAGAAATTAAGCCAATTGTTGAAGTCGATCATTTTTTGTTTATACTGTGGCATCATCTTACGAGAAGGTAGAATGTTGTTAATGGCTAGGGACATACCTTCATGGGACACACAGTGACATATGAGAGTTCAGTCATGTCTCTCTTCATATAGTCCAGAAGGGTACGGTCTAAAATCATTCACCCCAACATGAACTATGACCGAGTCATAACAGTATTTGTTGTCAAGTAACTTGAGGGCATGCATGATCTGAAAGATCCTGGCACTTGACAGGCAGCTGACTGTGACCTTCCCCTTGTCCAGCCTGGTGAGGGGAACATCTGTGTGTCTCACTGTGGAATTGCCTATGACCATGACATTTGGTTTATAGAGTTGTTTTGCCTTAGGGGCTTATTTGTTGAGACACATTTGTATGTGTTATTATGTGTTGTGGTTTCTATTTGCATAACAGTGTATGCACTTTGCTTATGTTTGGGAGATCTCTGAACATTTGGTAGACTTCTAGTGAGTACCTCTGTGTATGTGGGTCTATGTCTTTAGCTTGTGTGAGAGGTGAAGAGTGTGCACTGACAACCTGTTTGGTATCCAGTTTGTTGTTGTATGAGAGAAGTGATTCCAATTTCAGTGTACATACATCTCTCACATAAAGTATTTGTTTGCTGTACGAGTAACTGGTTGTCAGTATACTTGAGGCAATTACTACATTGCCTCAGTATTCCCATGTTAATCGGGCTGGCTGGAGAAATGATGAGAAACTACCTGTCCATTATAGCAGGTTTTTACCATATGAGCTATTAACAAAAAGAATGGGCTAGACTGACCAGTTTTTGCTCAAGGACTATTAAGCTATTAGGGAAAGGAGTGGTCTACCTTGATCAGTTTTTGTGTTAGGACTATCAAGGGTTGTTCAATTGATGGTTGTGGATGACAGGTGTGGCAATGCTACTCAGAATGCAACTAAGTTGCTTTTAGTGCAACAATGAAGCTTATGAGGGTTCCACTGACAGTTGTCTAGGGAAAAATTGTGTTTCAAGGTGTTTTTGTCTATGCAGGGCACTGCTATAACCGCTGTTGGGTGATGTGCAGCAATGAAGAAATGTTGTGACTGTGACATTTAAAATGCATGTATAACAGATATTTACAACATATTTACACTTATGAGTTAGCCATACACACTACAATTCACAACTGTGCTTATTACTTCATACAAAAAGCCTACTGAACATATTTCTGTTTTATGTTGATTTAAAATCACATAACCTGCAGTCTGTAAATTTATCAAACAAATATCCTCACTGCAGAAATGGCAAGCACTTAAAGCAGTAAACTTAGAAAACTCTAGAAGTAAAAAGAGGGAGGGATTGATATTCTGTCCAGTGCTAACTTTAATAGTAATATGAAGTGATAACCTCCTGAACTTCCAAAACAGGAAACAAAGCTGGAATGCTACTGTTAATGATAATAATGCCTACAGAGCATACTCAACAGAATGAAACATTAAGGCTACACTATAGTAAAACAAGGTACTGTTCTTCTAGTAACCACTGTGGCGATATGTAGAAACAATAACAGTATGAGCTTGAAAGGAGTACGCTTCTACTATGAAGCTATAATTAAAGGTTGGATTCTTAAGGACTCCCGGGAACTGGTGATTTACTGTTGCTACTGAGTGGCTCTTCTCTTAGAACCATCAGTTTATGAGGAGAAAATGCTAAACTAACTGTTCATTTCTAAATAACATTTTTTTTAATTTTAGAGTCAGCTTTTTAACATATTTGTCTTAGAAAGTGTAAGGCATACAGTCATCTTTTAAAAACAGATTAGTCTCTTCTAATAAGGGCCTTGTATGCAACAAGTATCTATAGAGAAGTCTCCTTTCCTTCTCTCCCAAGGGGGGTAGCATTTACCATACTGCAAACACACTGAGTCATATTATAACAAGGCTTGGCTACAATGGGCTAATAGTGCAGTAAGTTTACCCTGGTTTAACCTTTTGCAAGGTTTGATGCATTTGAAAAATGGTTCCAATTTGCAATTGCTGCAATAGAGTTAGATAGGTGAGGGTCTAACAGAAAGTATGGAGCAGATATAAACTCATTTACAAAACCTATCCAACATCCTAGATTGCACATATGGTAAAGCCAGACATTTAGGGTATGGCTCTATAACATCTTAGCACCCTAAAGTAAGGTCAGCTTTTAAATCAGTGAACAGCTGAGGGCATTTTTTTTCCATCCTGCGTGCTCATTCTGTGTCCACATGAGCTGGGCAAGTGAAACAGGATGCTGAATTTTCTTTTTAATCAAGTAATACAGTCTTTGTGACAATCAGAAGATAATGGAAGTTGTGATAAATACCACTTTTATTTTCATGTGTAGTCCTCTTTTTAACCTATAAAAGCTGCTTGAGTTTTCTATAGTAATTTTCAGCCAGATCTTCACAGTTATCAAATAACATTATTTGTGTGGGATCGGAGGCCTAGGATTGAATCTCATCTAGCCTGAATTCAACAATAAAGCACTGATCCTGTGCAAATGGAGTATATTCTAGAAGAATACCCACTAAAGGTGAAGAAGAAGAAGATGCTCATTGTACTTTTCTGGAGGGAGTAATATGACTGAATGTGGCCCTTGAAGGAAATTGTGGAAGGCGACCCTGTAGAGGTTCTGTGATTTTTGCAGAAAACAAGGCTGGCACTTGTTATTCTACTAGAGAATAAATATACAGACTTGATATACATTATAATTCCTTTTCTCTTAAAGGATTTTGTTTGCCTAGGTCTTTTATGGTAACTGGCATCAGTCTGAGTTTAGAGGTTCTGGCTAATGTAATTCACTGTGATAATAAAGGGACGTGTACTGCCTCCACAGGGACTGAATCAGCTGTAGTGCTAGGTCCCAGCTCCAAAGAAGAACAGACCAACAGTGGGAGAGGAAACATTGTTAGTGTAGTTATAGCAGGTGTAGGAGCTAATGTCATTTTGCTAAGATCCAGTGCTAGCTTACCTATCTGGAAAGTTATGTCTAACAGCATTTTCAGTGTAAAAATATCAGGCATATACAGCACTATCTGCTCTTGCTAAAGACAACTTTCCTGTTCTGATCAAGTGGCTGGCTTCAAATATATATTGTGACTACAATATTTAGTTTTAGTTACAATGATGTGGTTACAAGTGGTGAGGATGTTTAAGTAATTTGACATTAACTCAGTCGGCCCTGAGCAGCAGAAAAATCCTTTTACTTGCCTCCTAAGAGCTTTTCTCCAAGATTCTCTGTTGAAACTCATCTTGTTTATTTATTTATTTATTGCATTTGTTTACCGGGAAAGTTCACTGGGCCTGAAATGAGCCCATTTTCAGTGGAGGACTGGGGTAAAAAGCTCCACATTTAATTACATACAAGGAAAGTTTTCACAAGAATACAGAGTATATAAAACAGTAGTAGTACATTAAAGTAAAGTAAAATAATAACCGCATAGAATAATTTTGAAGATAACATGGAATACATATAACAGCAGTGAAAAAATGTTTTATAATCATGGTTTGAAAGCAGGAATAGAAAAAGTGTAAATATATAAGTATTTTATTAGCAGTGCGAAGAAATTAACTTAAATGGTAAAATGAAGGCGGCAGAAGGCCTAAGGTAGGGATAATGCAGGCTAAAGTGACAGCAGAAGGAGTTAGTGTAATAGAGAGAAGGGGATGACAGACTAGTGACTGAGTGGAGAAGAGTAAGGATTCTGAGAGGGGGTCAGTTTTTGGGGTTGACTGTCGGGGTGCAGGTGCATATCCAGTGTGAGGAGAAAAGTATGAGGGATTTTTTAAAGGAAGTAGGATTACTGATAGTCCTGAGTGAAGGAGGGATATTATTCCATAACTTGGAGACAGTAAAAGAAAACAGCATTTGGCCGGCTGAGAGCTTATGTTTGTGAACATTCAGTAGCATTTTGTTTTCAGACCTAAGTTGTCGATTAGGATTGTACATGGTCAGAATGGATGAGAGGGATGGGCAGGCTGTTGGGTAGTAGATGAGTTTATGGGCAGTAGTTAGTTGTAGATATGTGAGGTGGTGGGGGAATTCAAGCTAATTTAGTTGATGCAGAGAGGAACAGTGGTGGGTGGAGAATTTAGTATTTGTGGCAAATTTGGCAACTTTGTTGTAGCATGAGTCAAGTTTAGTTTTTAGGGAGGACTGAACATTGATGAGGATGGGGGCACCATATAAGAGAGCTGGATGCAGGAATGATAAGGCAAGAGCCTTTCTAGCAGAGAAACTGAGAAAGTAGTTTTGCCTATAAAGGACTCCTTGCTTTTAATGAGTTTCTTGATGTTACTATAGATGTGAAGGTCAAATATTAATTTATCATCAGTGATGACACCAAGCAATTTGGTACTAGGGACAACTTCAATAAAAGTATTATTTTGAAAATGAACAGGAAATTCAGACTTGTCAATTGGATTGGATTTTTTTTGGGGGGATAAATATTAAGAGTTTAATTTTGTTCGGGTTGAGGGCAAGATGGTTCTGTGACATCCAGTTTTCAGTTGAGGTGAATGCCTCTTGGGTTTGATTGGCAATATCTTATAAATGATAGTTACAAAGAAGTAAAATATGAATTTTCTTTGTTAGACAACTGGCTGCAAACTGGTGTTTGCATCAAAGGTATAACTGAGAATGCTAATTTTATATTCCAGATTTATGAATGAAAAACTGTATTCTGTTTTGACAAAAATGATATTGTTATGGTCACCAGGTAGTTGTTTTGTGATATTGCACAGTCTATGCATATTATTCAGATAATACATTCACAATATTTCAAAACAACATTAATCTGCAAAGCCATGCATGTCAACAGGAAATGTCAGTGATAAACTTGTATGCCTTAATGTGTGCAAGACAGCACTGTTTGTTTATCTGTATATCTCACAGCTTTTATGATATTAATGCAAATGTGAAAATAATAACTGCATTCCAAACATACGTTTATATACCAGAATGTCTTCGCATTAGCTAACGCGGTTTAATGTCATTTTTTACTGACTGCTTGCATACTCCACCACCAACGTGACAGTACCAACTTTTGCATTGTTATTATAAGTATTGAAAATGCAATGCTAATCAGTTCACTGTTAATACCTGGCAAATCACATCAGCTTGTACATGCCATATTTCTGCATTAGTTTAGGTATGTATCTGTACCAGGACTTCAAAAGTTAAACTTTGAAACATTGACAATTGCACTCATCTTAGAAGTATGGGGACATCTCTCACTGATCACCTTTAGTCATTACCTAAAATGCCTCTGTAGTCTCCAATATCACAGCTCTGTTTTTCTTTATAGCCTCCATATTGCATTGTTTTCCTGAATCATTTTTTTCTGAAGATAATTTTTTTCTTTCACCTGATGTCTGACTCTTTTTGCTTTTCTGGCTTGAGGAAAGTGGTGACAATCTGCAAAGGAAATGTATTCCCCCAAGCAAACATAAACACATAAACAAATAAATGTGCTTTGGGTACAATCTGTCTGGATATCTGAGGAGAAGTGATATTATCATGCCTAAAAGAAGCAATACTGATAACCGGTAAAAGGCTGTCAGCCAAACTACACAAAAAAACTGTTATTAAATAAAAAAGGAGAAAAGTGGCAAAATATGCAGAACTTTTGGATATGGGGATAAAACCAAAATAGAAAAATATAAATGTTAGATATATTTCAACAAACAACTTGCTAATAGAATGTGGATGTGGAATCAAGCAGGTCTATATCAGAACACCGAAAGTTCATTTTTTTGAATGTTCTTACATCGACCCTTTGCCACCAAATGCTGAAAATAGCGAAATGACAGATAAGCAAATTTTTTCCTAGGGAAAGAATTTGGTTGTCCGTTTCTGTCGTTTCGCTATTTTCAGTGCTGTGGTGGAAAGTTACGGGTCGGGTTCAGGTAAGTGTGTGATTGGGCATGGGTTAGGTGAGTTAGGGTTAGGGTGCCGGTGAGGTGAGTGTGCGATAGTGACAGACCTTAGGGTTAGGGTTTGGGTTAAGGTAAGTGAATAGTTAGTGGTGTTTGTACAGTTTAGTGTAGGGGTGCATGTGTGTGGATTGCTGTTTGTTTGGTGTGCTTGTGTTGTGTGTATGTGTTTTGGAACAGCAAATTCTTTCCCTAGGAAAAAATTTGCTGTTCTGAATGTTCAATGTTATCAGCATTTGCTGACTAGGGGTTGATGTAAGAACATTCGAAAGAAAGAACTTTCGGTGTTCTGATATAGACCTGAATCAAGCAACCAAATAATTCAGGTGACAAGATGAACCAAAGATGGCACTGACCATTTCAGAATGAACACCTGCAAAAATACAAGGATAGTTTTTAAAGGGGAAAGTATTGCTTGGAAAAAAACTTCCCGGGATCCAGTGGCTGGCTTAGGATATGCAGTGAATAGAAATTTTAGTTTTAGTTGCAATAATGTGGTTATAAGTGGTGAGGACTATATTATGGCTTATTGCACTAATGATATTTTCATGAAGATGCATTTTTGTTAGCTCTTTTCTTCTAATCCACAGCAAGATGACATTTTCAGATGACCTAATTATGACATTTTGAGAAGGCCCACTCGTGACATTTTGAGAAGGCCCAATTTCTCTTTTTCAGCACTTATTCCTGTACATGGCCCAGCTCATAGACATCAGTTGGAAAGAAGAACTAAAGATCCCCTCCTGCATGCACCAGGAGGAATGACAGCAAAATACAGACACCAGTTTTTGAAAGGAAAAGGATTGCTTGGTGAAACCTTTATGTCATGGTTTATTGCAGCGGTCTCCAACCATTTTTGCACCAAGGACCTGTTTCATGTAAGCCAGTTTTCCACGAAGTGACCATTGTGCACGCATAATAAACCCAAGAGGCATAACATTTATTTATTTATTTATTTATTTGTCATTTGTTTACAAGGGAGGCCCACCTGGACTAGAAGACCATTTTCAGCAAATACCAGGGGAGAAAAGCTCGAAAGTACAATAAAAAGACAGTTGGCAATAATTACAAAAAGAAAAGTGGACATTCTGCTAACAGTATAACATTGATCTACTAAGGTTGAGAGGTACGTAAACTTAATGGCAACTTTATTGACTTTCTAAGTTTATAAGAGCAATAGCTAAAATCTCTCCCTATGATTTTGCTCTGACCAGCATACCTCTCAACTGTACAGATATTCACAGAATCCCCAGATATTTGCAGCATATTTTTGTCTGTTTCTCAAAAAAATTTTGTTTTTTGGCAAATCACTGGCAGATCATTAAAGTTTGACAGACAGTTGAGTTTCAGACTTCATACCCTTCAGAAAATTCATGCTAATGCAAAACCTGTATTTCTATCTACTTTCTAAGTTTGTAAGCAAAGTACTTAAGTGTCCTTATTTTGGGGCCTTTGTCCCCCATTATTTTTGGCTTTGTCCAGATTTCTGAAGAGGCTGAGAGGTATGATCCAGATTTATTTTAGAAAAGGTTGAAAGGTATGGTCAAAAGGTACGCAAACCTCATTGCTGCTGCTGCTGCCAGGGATCACTCTCACTCTTCACTCTGTCTCTCTGTCACACACGCACACACACACACACACACACACACACACACACACACACACACACACACACACACACACACACACACACACACACACACACACACACACACACACTCTTCTACTTTCATGCATGCATTCACTCACACATGCAAGCAAAACCACACACACACACACACACACACACACACACACACACACACACACACACACACACACACACACACACACACACACACAAAGACAGAAACACACACACACACCTGGACTCTTCTACTTTCATGCACACATTCACTCATACATGCAGACAGAAACATACACACACACACACACACACACACACACACACACACACACACACACACACACACACACACACACACACACACACACACACACACACACACACACACACACACACACACACACACACACACACACACACACACACACACACACACACAAAGACAGAAACACACACACACCTGGACTCTTCTACTTTCATGCACACATTCACTCATACATGCAGACAGAAACACACACACATGCACACACACAAACAAATGCACACACACACACACACTTTTTGGTTTCATTGACTTTTATTTTACACTCGCTAACCAGCAAAAGCGCTGCTTAGCGGGTGTAAAATAACGCGATCAATCTCACTGCTTACTATCATACACACACACAATCTCTTCTTTTTTCACACACACACAAACACACACACACACACATTCACTCACACATGCAGGCAGACACATAAATACACTCATACACATACATACACACACACATTCACTTTTTGCTTCACTCCATGCGTGGTGGCCTGGTATCAAATGATCCATGGCCTAGTACCGGACCACAGCCCAGTGGTTGGGGACTGCTGGTTTATTGGACAAATGACAATCCCTTATGAAGATTTTTCTTCTCTTTCTTTTTTTTAGCTATTTCCTTCTATACCTCATCAAGGTGTTATTTGAGAAGACCCAGCTTCTGCTTCTAGTACTTATTCCTGTACATGGCCTAGCTCATAGTCTTCCTTATATGCATATATGTTGTAACTTAAAAATAAAATGCATGTACAGTTCAGAACTGCTGATACTGACATTGCTGAGATGAGTATTATCTGCTTGTAAAGAAGTGCATGATATAGATGGCGAGCAAGATGGTGGCATCTTGTATGGCAGCGGCCTCTCTGGCTCCCATTGTGCACTTTATGTTTTGTTGTTACTTACCTGTGTTGTCAAGTTGTAGGGCAATTCATCTGGTCGAGTGTATCCGGTGTCATCAGTTTGAAGTCACAATGTCTGTGGCGTCCCAATGCTGGTTTCCCTTACCTTTTGGAACTTGGAACTTGAAGCAGGGCCTTCAGTGTGAGTTGGTGAGTTGCATGCAGAAGCAGAGTTTGCCAGCATGAAATCTGAAATTGTATTTGTCTTGTTGGGTCAGAGGGATCTAGAATGGAGTTGAGCTGAAAATAACGTCGGATATTTGGAGCTGGTGCTGGTGATGGAGTGGCTGGTGAGATTTAGGAGGAGGATGAATCGTTATGTGGTCGTGACTGTTAGGGCCTGTGGATGGCTGCATTTGTACAATCTGTGGATCTGTCTGGGTATGGATTTCTGGTTCTGGTGTGGAGATGTGGTGCCTTTGTGGTTCCTTGGTGGACTGGGAGGAATGTTTCTGGTGTTGGAGCGGAATGCAGAGATGCAGTAGTTGATGTTTCTGTACCTGCGGTTGGACTGGGACTTGGGATGTAGTTGGTGCTGGAGTTGGAATGCAGTAGCTGAAGCTTTTGGTACCATCAGTTGGCTTGCTACTATTGTTTTTGTGTTGTTATGTGCAAATGTTAAATGTTGCTTGTTGATGTTGAGCTTGGAGAATCGTAATTTCGTTCAGCTGTGCACTTGTGAGTGCATGCGGATGAATGAAAATAAAGTTATTCTTGATTCTTGATTCTTAACAAATGTACTTGAAAAAAATGTGTAGACTGATGGATGAGAAGTATTCCTAACATTACAAATGTCAGAAGAAATGATGCAGCATGTTCAAAATATACTTTAATGTTAATGATAAGAGGGGGACTGTGCAATACTCTGGCCAGTTAAAGGCTGTTTTTTTGTTTTGTTTTTTTTTTTTTTTTTATTAAAGCAATGCCCAATAGCATTTTTGGTTGGCTGTCCAAATTTACAGGATGAAGGTACAACTGAAGCAAAGAAGATGACGCAGAAAATGTGCAATGGAATAAAGTGTAGAAGAACATCATAAATTCAGCAGAAGTGGAGTTAAATATTTGGAAATATGTGCTGTTATTCAGGAAGAGAATAGGTATGAACTATTGGGACATGATGAATGTGAGGAGGGAGTATTCTGACACAGGAGAAGAACAAGGACATAATAATGAAAAGTTACTTCTAGGAGGAAGGGTAAGTAAAAAAGGAAAAAAAATGAAAGTTGGAAAAAGAACCAAAGAAAGAAAATAGATGATGTAAAGATACTAAGCATTAATGTAAACAATATTAGAAATTATATTGAAACTAGTGGCATCTAAATGATTTAAGAAGGTGAAATAAATTATATATTTATTAAATACAAGATGTGTTAAAAAGACAACATGAATAGAAATGAGACATTATAGGAAAACAAGAGTATATAATCTGTAGGAAATGAGGACTGTTCAGGTATAGGGATTTTGATAAGAACTGAAGAAAAAACTATTAGATGTTACAATACTAATACCAAGTAGGATGATAAAATGTGACATAAGAAAAGGAGAAGGATATACAAGATTATTTGCAATTTATGCATTTGCAAATATGACAGACAGAAAATTTTGTTCAGCGTCTTAAAAATAAGGTTTGGTTAGTATGTTTATTATTGTGATAGGAGACTTTAACTGTAAATTAAGGAAAGTGAAAGGGGAGGTAACACAAGATATGAAAGTATTGGAGGAAGTTATAAAATATGGAGGATACAGGTAGACAAAAAGACAGTGAACCTATCAGACAGGAATATTTAAAACAGAGATAGCTTACATAATACGTTCTAATGAAATGGAAGAAATAGAAGGAGGTATGGAAATTATTGAGTTTTCTATGACAGAGCTCTGTGGGCAAAAGAAGAAGAGAGTAATGAATTAATAAAATAAGGGAAAGGAATAAAAAGGTTTACTGGTGAAGTTACTATGACAGAAGAAATTAAGCTGAAGAGTAAGAAATTACGGGAAGATTATATAACTATGAGTGAATTTTCTTTATGGTAGGTAAAGTTTAAAGAAAAATATAAAAAATTGTTTTAATGTTATAAATACAAAAAAGAATGCAAATAAATAATGTAAGAACTTCAAGCAGAAATTGAGAAAAAGAAAACAGAATAAGAAAGATAGAAAGTTGTGTGACAAAAACACGGAAAAAATAGACAAATAATTACTTTTAGTTCTGATCAAGTTTCTTGAAAATGAGGGATGAAAGCACTCAATAAATGTATTATTTATCTGTACAACAGCAGAAGCAGTTCTTTGCCATATTGCTGTGTTTGGAGTAGATGTGTACCACACTGGAATTCATTTGACCAGGTGTTTTAGTGAAAAACAGAAAGAAAGTTAAAATATATATTATTAAGGCAAATATTGTTCTTAAAAGCTATATAAGAGGATGTATCACCTTATTTAGGAAAATAAGTGAGAATAAAAGAAGGAAGAGCAGACATGATATAAGATGAAGAGGTTAGTGTAAACAAAAAGTAATAATGGAAGTATTGGAAAGATTTGTAGATAAATGTATGAAAAGGAAAAAGTTGAGAAACAGGAATGGTATCTTAAAAATATCTAAATGTTCTAAGGCATAACTATAAAAATATTATTATAGGAGAAATGTAGGAAGTAATAAAAGGAGAAAAGAGTCAGCAGTAGGATTAGTTGAACTAAGTTATGAGTTTCAAAGGCAAATGGAAATGGACGTGGTTTTCTGTAAATTAATAGATGAATGGTTAAATGAAGGGATAATGCAGGAAGACATATGTAGTGGGATGATGCAATTTATATGAAAAAAATATGAAAGGAAAGACATAAACTGGAGACCTACAATTTATGGAATACTGATTAACAAATAATTATGAGGGGAGACCTACAACTTTATGGAATACTGATTAACAAATACTTATGAGAATAATACAAAAAAGGATGCAAACACGGTTTAATGAAGTAATAGAAAATGGTATGTATTTTGTAAAAGGCAGAGCAAATATTAATAATAGAAAGGAAATAACAAGTATCATTTTTATAAAAAGAATTAGTTAAGATTGGTTAAGGGTAATACAGTAAAAGCATTTGGTAAGATAATTCATGAGGCAATGTTGGAAATTATAGAAGTCAAGGGTGGACATTATGATAAATGGATGGATGGGAAAAGAGATGAGGATAAGGAAAGTTAGGCAGGGGTGTTCCATAAGCATGTGTACTTTTGTTGGTAATAATGCAATTATTCAAACTTTTATATCAGAAATGGATGGAGTATGTTGGAAGATGGGAAAGGAACTTGAGATACCAGTATGTCTATTTTATGCAGATGATTTTGGTTATTGCAGCAAACAACAGACAATGGGTAAATGAAGTATTATAAGAATTAAAAAAGTTATTTAAAAAGGCAGATTTAACATTGAATAAAGAACAACGTTATGGAATAGGGAAAATTCAAGACTCTAAGAAGTATAGAATGACCTCAGCTGTGAGAAATGTACTTTTCATCAAAAAGGTAAGAAAAAAGTTTTCATTTAAATGTATTTTTAATATTTCAGTGCACTTAAAGTGGCCTGTGAGGAGATACATTTTTGTACTTTTCTGCATTTTTCCATGTTTTAGCCAAAGAACTTTCTGTTTGCATTTCAGCTTGTCCTGAGGCCCTAGTCTTGTAGCTTCATTTGCAATTACTGAAGAATTGTGAATTACTATACAATCTGGTCATCGTACATTTATTATACTATACCTCTATCTCCATAAGTAAAATGACTTGCAAAAGTTAGCTAGCTGTTTGTATTTTGAACTCAGTCTGGGACTTTAGCCTTCTAGTTTCCTTTGAAATTGTGGGAAAACTGTGGACTACTGCAATATCTGAGCTTTATTTAGTTATTTATTACTGCATTTTTCCATAAGCAGTGTTACTGGTAAATCATTTCCCAGTCTGGTGTGTTATACTGTAGTTTGAATAGCAATAGTAGAATTGGTGCAATTTTTGCTGTCAGCGTTGTGCCTCAGTACTTCTACAGCTGTTTACATTCCAGCTTTGCTGCTAGAGTCTTATATTCTGATTATCATTTGCTTGCTTACAGTTGCGTTGCAGTGCCTTTCTATTTGTTTAATTGCTACTGTTTTTCCCTGCCTGCTACACTGTTATAAACCTTCCCAGCCCCAACTGATACTTTAACTACAGCTCTCCCTGCTGTTTTCCATGTTTGTACACTAACTACAAGTTTCCCTGTCCCAACTGTAAAAGCTAAAGTTTCAGGAATTCTAACTTAACTGACGTCATTGGCCTGCATCTTAGTGAGTCACACAACAAAAAGCACTGCAACTTGCTACAGGTTCTGAAGTCACAGAGCTCCACTACTGGCTGCATTTAATTTGATCCCTCTCTACCTAGTCGGCTACACCCGGAACAGAGCTGCTCCCATACTGGGTCATTTACTCAACATGCTAAGAAATGTGGGAAACCCCAAACTATGAGAAATGTGCTTTTCATTCAAAAGGGGAAGGAAACAAAATAATTTCAATTCTCCTTGAATAATTCAGTGCACTTACAGTGGCCTGTGTGAAGATACTAGATTTTTTTTTGCATGTTTATGCATTTTTCTATTTTTAGCCAAAAAAAAGTTATCTGTTTGTATTTTTTAACTGTGACCAAAGTCTTGTAGTTTCATTTGCAGTTGTGAGAGAATTGTGAACTACTGTAGAATCGCAGCCTTGTTTATTGCATTTTTCCATAAGCAATATTACTGATAAACCTCTGCCTAGTCTGGTGTCTTAGACTGTAGCTTAGATTTCAACAGTGGCACTATTGTAATTTTTGCTGCAGGATTTGTGCTTCTCTGCTTCTACACCTGTTTACATTCTAACTTTGCTGCCAGATTAGTATATTCTGATTATTATGTTCCTGCTTAAATTTACATTCCCGTGACTTTCTGTTTGTTACATTGTTACTGTTTTCCCTGTTCTTATGAATGCTACATTGTTATAAGTCTTCCAGCCTTCACTGATACATTCAGTACTGCACTCCCTGCTACTCCCTACTGTTTGTACACTAACTACAGTTTCCCGTGCCCCAACTATAAAAACTAAAGTTTCTGAAATTCTAACCTACCTGGGGTCATTGCCCTGTAGTTTAGAGTCATAGAACTAAGAGATCTCTGACTTACTACTGGTTCTGAAGTCACAGAACTCCACTATTGGTTTATTTGACTGGATCACTCTCTAGCTAATATGCTATAACCAGTACACAGCTGTGCCCAACAATGGTATGTTATTCAAGACTCTGAGAAGTGTGGAAAGCCCTAAACTGTGGGAAATTAGTTTTTCATCAAAAATGGAAGTGGCCAGCATGGGCTCTGTGTAGCAGCAGTTTTCACTAGCTCCACTAAAGGAATTATTCTTTCACTGGAAATTTGTCTTATATCTTAAAATTTGGATTTTTTTTCTACATAATTTGGTAGCATTTAACATCTTCTACAGGAATATCTACTTAGAAATTGGAAGTGGACTTATTTTCCAGTCAAATTTCTTCAGGACAAATATCTCTCTTCCGAAAGAATTTCATCATGAGCTTTACAAAGACAGGCAACCAGGATTCCAGCCTAAAAAAAGGAACTACAAACTCTAATAAGCAATATTCAAGAACGTATAAAGATTGACAAGAATGACTCTAAAATTGACAATTTTAAAGAAAAAGCTACTTAACAGATGGACATGCTTCATGAGGACTTAAAACAACAAAAAATCCAAATAACTAGTATTGAAGAGTCTCTGACAGATTTTGATGGCAGATTAACGGAGAATGAAAACAACATAGAATTTTTACTTAAGCAAAATGCTGTTTTACAACATAAACTGGATGATTTAGAGAACACATCATGCTGGAATAACATCAGGATGTTTGGTCTTCTGGAAAATATAACAGGAAACAATTTGTCAAGCTTTCTCAATACCTGGTTACCAAAAACATTAGATCTACCTGAGGCTATGTCATTTGGAATAGAAAGAGCCCACCGGTCATTAACAACAGCAAACAGCAGTAATAGGAACCAACCAAGATCTGTTATAGTTAAATTTCTCTCTTCTTCAGATAAAGAACTGATTTTAAAATCTGCCTGGTCAAAATCTCCTTTAAAATATAATGATTCAATCATCCATTTTGACAACGACTATTCAACAATGGTAATTGCTAAAAGAAAAGTTTTTTTACCTTTGATTAAAGAATTGAAAAAAGGTGCAGATAAAAACCCATCTCCTGTTTTCTGCGAGGTTAAAGATTTTTCTTCCTGAAGGTCTTTCTGTGTTTGAGGAACTTGATGCTGCTCTGGTTTTTGTTAGAAACCACAAATTACTAGAAAGAATAGAAGAAATTGAATGGGCTAATCCCTCTCTTAAAATATTGGCTTCAAATACTGCATGGAAAACTACTGAAAAACAAAAGAGACTGAAAAACAAATGATTTATACCAATTTATTTTATGCTATGTTAACATTATGGACTTTATATCATCATCAAATATGTTTTTCTATGTTATTCTTTTAAGGTAAGAACCGTTCTTTTCATATATAGTATTTGCTTATAATTTAGCATTCATACCTTAATACAGCCTGATACTACATATATTGCTAATTTTCTTTTTCCTCATTTTATATATAGAATAATATTTTCTTTTTCAATTTTCCTTTTAAACAAATAAGCCTAATCTATAATAATCATAATGTCATTACATGCATTATAATACAACTAAAATGATATTCAGTTATTTAATACTTTTTTACATACATAATTCTACTAATATTATACTTCTACATATACAATAGCTTACAATACAAGGCAAAATGTGGTAAAAAAGTATAGTGGGGAGGGGCACATCACAAAACAAACAGTTTCCCTTCCCTTTTCTTTCTAACAGATTATATATTTTTGTATATTTTTATTTATATATTATTTTGTTGTTCTGGCTTGTGAATTTTCAGGTAAATATATAGGATATGATATCATACTTTTATGATAACTCCCTTCTTCTTTGCTAGATATGCATATGATGGCCAGTAATGACTTCAATTGTTGGCTTTATAGTATTATCAGTCAGTTGTGTAAACTTTATATAATGTAGTGACACATATGCATTGCACTCTTTATTTTGATAGTGATGCCTCATATATATATCAGGTTGTTGAGATATATGGTTTTTTTTGGTGAGATAACATAAAATCTTTAATATTTTACTTTAAAAATATTATTTGACATCTTTATGTAATGTAATTGAGGTCTGCATTTCAAGGGGATGTTGTTTTGTGTCTTTAAATGCATTGGCATTCCTGCTGTGATGAGCCGGCCATTTGGCTTTGAAATTCAAGCTGTCATTCATTTCTGTGGAGATACCCTACAAAAGTTTTTTTTTTCCTGTGCTGTTCAGTTTCAGTGGTTTCCCATTGATTTATAACTCAAAGAAATCTTCTCTTTACTTACCTCACGCTCCTAATGCACGAGACAACTCCAAATTTTAAAAAAGAACAACTTTTCAGCTTGAAAGCTCTCCCAGCTATCTGCATCCCATTCTCGGCAATACAAAGCTTGCTGATGATGTCACTACTAAGAGACAATTCTTTATAGGAACTACTGATCAGCACAACACCTGAGAAGGGGTTTCCTCACTTCTATTTATTTTAAATGTATAACGAAGTTCATAGCATTGTTTTTCTCATCCTACATCTTTTCATCTCAGCTTCCGGTTACAAGAAATCTGAAAATCAGCAGGATAGATGTCAGAAGAAGGATCTGATAAAGGAAAAGGGAAGAAAGAAGTTACAGAAATAAGTTATGCTTTTCATGTAAGCATGAATATCCTTTACATTTAGTTGAATGCTGTAAAAAAGGTATCTAATAGTCAATGTTTAGTTATTTGTTTTGTACTTGCATCACACTTAAATGTCTGTTTTAATGTACACATGGTTGACTGTTTTAACCTTAATTTATCCATTGGTACTGGATGTTGATTGTTGCCAGATCATACATACCTAGTTATTTGGGTTAAATGCATATGCAGTGCTGGTACAGAGTGTTGTAATTTATTTTTTCTTCATTTTAATTCATTTTTTCTACCTGTTTTTTCATACTTTATTTTCTCTGTTTCAATTTCATTTAAAGATTCTGTCAGTTTTCCCCTACCTAACTAGTTTTACCATAATTGCTTCTATGTTTGCTTGATGCAAAACATGCCCTCACAGTTTTGCAGTTACTTTATTGATTTAATAAGAATAAAGGGTAATGATTTGGTTTGTATCTACCTCTCAAAATTGCTTCCAGCCTTTTATGATGAGATATAATGTTGATGTTTTCAAATAAGCTGGAAGATAGTTCTTTATTGAACTCTACACATCAATTTTATTGTAAATTAGTAGTGATTGACAACTACAGTGACCTAGAATTTTCTCTGATAGGTGTTTCCTCATTTACATAGGTATAACGCTATATTATTTGTAAATGGTCAAATTTAGTGGCTTTGGAATATAATGATTTTTCTTGGTTGTCCTGAAAATGGTGTTGACTTGAAAATGCATTTTCTTTGTTTTATGATATTTTATCTTTTACTAATAGGATGGTTTATATTTTCTGTATTCAGACTTCTTTGTCAAGAAGTTATAACTTGGTAACTTAAGACAGTTTTATGAGATGACTCATCTGAACAATTAGTTGTTTGTTATCTATGTCATGCAAATAAATAATCTTGGTTGGGTTTCAGATAAAACATATATATCTCTGCAACTTCACTGTTCAAGAAGCTCATTGTGTGACATGTCAGTTTTAATTAAAATACACATTAGACGGCGAGGGTCATCTGCATTACAGGCAAATCATTGTTTTTAAAAGGAGGTTCAACAGTAATGGGGTAACTCATACCTCTCGGTCTCTTAGTGGGGGTAATCTGGACAAAGCCTAGGATAAGGGGGGAGGAATAAGGGCCTTCAGATGAGATAGATATTGAGTATTACATTTAAACTCTTAACATTTGCTAGTATAATGAGATTGGTGTTAGCAGGCATTTGGTGAGGAATATGAAGTCTGAAACTCAATCTTGTATCAAGTTATTTATTCCTTACTTCTAACTCATACTTCTCATTCTTTTGATTTATTGTATATTTTCATCCCCTATTGCAATTTCTTCACTAAATGAATCTCTTTTGTTATATATACATATTGGTTTACTCATCTCACCTACCAAATACATGTTTATATATATCTTTTCATAAACATACATAACCACTTCATTACTTTTAACTAGTTGCATATCTTCGCCTTTTGTTTTGCTAATATATTTATCTTAATTTGAGTTCCTCTATACTATGTAATTCTAATAACTTTACTACAAATGACAAGATGCTTTTTTAGTTGGTTCTTCATTTTCATTTCACAGTTTATACTTAAATGTTTTAGGCAATAGGTATTTATTATCTTAGTCAGTTTGATTACATTTTGCATAGTAAATAGCTGTTCAATATGTTCATCCTAATAATATGATTGCATCATTAATAAAGTTTATTTTCTGAAGGTGAATATTTCTAGATATAGTCAATTTCATTACATGTATTTTAGACATCATGGTTACACTGAATATTTTATATCAATATCATCAATTGAAGCACATGCTCTATTCAATAGATATGATTGTCTCAAACTCATATCAGGTTAGATTGCAGGTTATTTTTTGAAATTATCTCGCTGGGAAGATAAGGTAGATAGCTTATTTCTCTTTCTACAGTCATATACAAGGGAATTAATATATTATGATGTCTGTATATATTTTGGCAGTTTACATTGTTTATGTAAATATGACAGTTTTTGAGTAAATATAATTCTGAATTTGATAGTCTTAGATGCATAGAATTATATTAGAAGTTTTGTTTATATAGATATTCCCTATGGTTTAACTATGTTTGAAGGTTTTCAGATAGTCTAATTAACTCTATAATATTCCTTTAGATACTTTGTCTCAGTGTGGATTATAAGAACTATATCTTATTTTTTTCTTTTTTAGTCATATACAATCACCTATTTTGTATTGTAATTATACTAATAATCTTTCATATTAGATGAATTATTTGAAAACTGATACTATGTGTTTAATAAGAAACTATATGCTAGTTTGTTTTGTTTTCAATTACACAATCTGTTTATTAGTGGAGTCTGTGTACTGTTGTTACAGCTTAAGGTTTTGATCTCAGTGACATATGTCATTGAGATTAAAAGTTCTAACTCTAGGCAGGGAACTTTATAGTGTTTTTTTAATTTAGCATATGTAATCATTTTCTCAAGAAAAAGTTTTTTTGACATCCAGTGTAGTTTACATAAAAGAATGTATAGAATATATTATCTATGGAATGTTTACCTCCCACAATGATTTCAGATTTACTATGTTTAATTTAAACAAAATCTTTTTTGGAGAGAGATTCTTATACCTTATATATGATATTGATAAGTTATCAGTATATCTTACACTCATAATAATATAACATGATCACATTTAAATGTTTGTCTCTTAACATAAATGATTTGAACAATCCTTATAAAAGAAGTAATATATTTAACTATCTAGCCCTCCATAAACCTAATTTAATATTTTTACAAGAAACCCATTTAATGAAAGATATGATTAAATTTCTCAATACAAACAAATATACAATTATTGTAAGCTCAGAATTTATAAAGAAGAAAAGAGGTGTAGCAATCTTGTGGAATAAAGCATTTCTTCCACCCAGAATTATTAAAACATATCAAGACAATAAAGGTATACTTTGTATGGCTATTGTAGAAATGGGTAAGAAGTTGTACACATTAATAAATATTTTTTGGATTTCTGGAATTGGTACTAATACTATTAGACAAATCCTAAATCAAATAATATAATTTTCTCAGGGTTATATTATTATAGCAGGGGACTTCAATTGTATCCTACACCTAAAAGATACAACCACTCTAGGTAAAAGAAAAATTACACCTCAAGCTAAACAATTATTAAAATTCTTAGACACTTACATACTTAAAGATATTTTTGATTTTGTAGAATAACTCTTTATTATATACATTCTATTCTAATAGACACAAATATTCCAGAATTGATAGAATATTACTTTCTATACAGATAATTCAGGATTTAGTTAACAATAAAATTATCATCATATTCTTTTGGCTGTTCCCGTTAGGGGTCGCTACAGTGGATCATCCGTTTCCATTTCTTCCTGTCCTCTGCATCTTGCTCTGTCACACCAACCACCTGCATGTCCTCTCTCACCACATCCATAAACCTTATCTTAGGCCTTCCTCTTTTCCTGTTACCTGGTAGCTTCATCCTTTAGCATCTTTTTCCCACTATATTCAGCATCCCTCCTCAGCACATGTCCAAACCAATGTAATCTTACCTCTCTGGCTTTGTCTCCAAACCTTCCAACCTGGGCTAACCCTCTAATATACTTATTCCTAATCCTGTCCACCCTCGTCATACCCAGTGCAAATCTTAACATCTTTAACTCTGCAACATCCAGCTCTAACTCCTGCCTTTTTGTCAATGCCACTGTCTCCAACCCATATAACATAGCTGGTCTCACTACCCTCTTGTAGACCTTCCCTTTCACTCTTACTGGTACTCGTCTGTCACAAATCGCTCCTGACACTCTTCCCATCCACTCCATCCTGCCCGTACTCTCTTCTTCACCTCTCTTCTGCACTCACCATTACTCTGAACTATTTATCCCAAGTATTTAAACTTATCCACCTTCACCACCTCTACTCCTTGTATCCTCACCATTCCTCAATCCTCCCTCTCATTCACACACATATATTCTGTCTTAGTCCGGCTGACCTTCATTCCTCCTCTCTAGAGCATATCTCCATCTCTCCTGGGTCTGCTCCACCTGTTTTCTACTCTCACTACAGATCACAATGTCATCTGTAAACATCATAGTCCACGAGGACTCCTGTCTGATTTCGTCTGTCAACCTGTCCATCAGCATTGCAAATAAGAAAGGGCTCAGAGCTGATCCTTGATGTAATCCCACCTCCACCTTAAATGCATCCATCACTTCCACCACAGACCTTACCACTATCACACTACTCTTATACATATTCTGTACCACTCTTACATACTTCTCTGACACTCCCGACTTCTTCATACAATACCACAACTCCTCTCTAGGAACCCTGTCATATGCTTTCTCTAAGTCTACAAAAACACAATGCAACTCCTTTGACCTTCTCTGTACTTCTCCATCAACACTCTCAGAGCAAACATCGCATCTGTAGTGCTCTTTCCCAGCATGAAACCTTACTGCTGCTCACTAATCATCACATCCCTTCTTAACCTAGCTTCGACTACTCTTTCCCATAACTTCATGCTGTGACTATATCATGCCCAATTTCTGATCATAATACCATTTTATTCTAAATTAATATTAACAATACTCCTAGTGTTCAAATTAAAACAATTCCAGCCTACATTACACAACTTAAAGATTTTCAATCATTTTTAAAAGAAGAGATATAAAATTGTATATATATAAACTCAGTTTCTGACACCCATGATATATTTATTTGTGATGCTTTAAAAGCATACTTATATGGACAAATTAACAAATCGTACTACAATAAGATGAAAATTTGGGATAAAGACATGAGAATTATACAGGATAAATTAGACTTACTTCATATTAAAAATAAACATAATCTCACTTCCAAAAATATAAGATATGAGATACATAAATTAAATGAAGAATATAGATTTATTCTCCATCATAAGGCAATGATAACTCTAGAAAAATAAAAATGTCTTGTATATTTGGTAATTCCTAAATACCTATCTAATCTTAAGACTAAGACTAAGAGATTAAATAAACATAACTATATTAAAGAAATACATTCAAGGAAAAAAAAGATGTTCATAGTATTCAAGATATAATAGAAGAATTTAGAAATAATTTTAATGAAATCAATCAATCTAAACAACAGAATCTGAAAATAATATTAAAACTGTTATCAATAAAAATCTATATAATAGACTTAACAAACAACAAATTGAAGTTATTGATAACCAAATTTCTTTAACTGACATACAAAATCAAATTAATAAACTTAAATTTAATAAAGCACCAGGAAATTATGGAATTATTCCAGAAATTTACAAGATTATGCCCAAAATGGCTATCTCCTTCCTTCATAATGTATAAAATGCTGCCCAAAATAATATTTCTATACCCTCATCATGGAAATATACATTTATATCCCCTATCCTTAAATCAAACAAAGACCCAAAATTATGTTCCTCTTATAGACCAATATAGTTATTGAATATTGATTATAAGATGCTTATGAATATTTTTTCCGAAAGATTAAAGAGATTCTTACCCCAATTAATGGATGGAGACCAGACAGTATTTGTGTCTAATAGAAATACTTTTGATAATATAAAACAAACTCTAGCTATTATAGATTTTTCTCAAAGAAAAAAAAGAAATTTAATATTAATTAGTGTTGACATAAATGCCAAATTTGATTCAATAAATTGGAATTATTTATTTATTCTTTTGGAATGCCTACATTTCTCATGATTTTATTAATCTACTAAAACATTTTTATGAAGGAACCTTTCCATATATCAAAATAGGATCTTATATTTCAAATAAAATTCCAATCATAAAAGGTACCAAACAAGGTTTCCCTTTCTCTCCTTTATTGTTTACTCTGATTATGGAACCATGGCCAAACGAAATACGAAACAATAGGTATATAGAAGGTCTGGAGTTAGATAAAAATATAATGGTTAAGATTCAATTATTTGCGGACAATATACTTATCACTACAAAAGGGAATGAACCGTCAATTTTGTCATTATTTGATTCAATTAAAATCTTTCAGATGATGTCTGGTCTGTCATTTAATGATAATAAAACTAACATTTTACCCATATACTATAACAGTAATAAAAAATCTAAAGAAAATACTCAGCATACCCCTAATATAGATCATTTTATTTACCTTGGAATTATACTTGCTAAATATATAAAATCAATAATACACCTAAATTACAATAAATGTTTACAAAATATTCAAGACTTATTTTTAAAATGGAACACTATTCTATTCAATGTGGAAGAAAGACTAACTATTATAAAAATGATAATTTTACCAAAATTTATACATTATAAAATATATTCAAATTTTACCCTCAAAAAGTTTATCAATAAATTAAATTCCATGATTCTAAGATTCTTTTGGTCTCAAAAATAACATAAAATTACAATTAATCAACACACTAATAGTTGGAATAATGGCGGAATAGCATTTCCAGATTTATATCTTTACTCAATTTCCTCTATAATCAGAACAATCATGCAACTTTTAGATATTACATAGTCTGCAAAATGGAAATCTTTCTGGGAATTATCAGCTATGCAGCTTATTAAGAGGCCTTCAACATATCAATTAGAATACATAAATAGCCCCATTTTATGAATATTAAAAAATTATTTTCTTATCCACATTCCCATATATACTAACAGCTATTTACATACTACTATAATTAATTTTAGGAATTTTATATATAAACATCTCAAATACAAAGATTGCTTTTTCTTGTTGTTCCCGATAGCATTCACACAAGAGACTTTTTTAACCTCAGATTCTAACAAGATTAACTTATTAAAAAATAAGGAGCTTAAATTCTGGTTTCAATTAACATCTGAATAGAAGACCAAATCAGTTGACTATATCTTACATGAATATGGATTTGATAATTCCACATGGCTAGATATACAATCTCTTTTAATATATTTAGAAAATAAATTAGATTTAATACCATCTAATAATAAATTTGACTCTAAGATCTTATTACACATTTTTCAATCAATTTTACTACATATACATACATATTCAGGCAGTCTCTCCTTTATATACAGAGTATTGAGAGAAGAAACATTTTGTTATCCACATAATTACTAGAATTACTATAATTCAATTAATAATAATCTCCCAAGTGAGCAAGACAAAGTTAATATATTACAATCAGCCAGGAGAACATCATATTCATTGAAATGGAAAATATATACTTGGAGATTTATGAACAGATCATTTTACACACCTCAAGTAATGAATAGAATTAACAAAAAAAATTGTAATTGATGTAATTCTAATATAGACATCAACTGGGCTCATATGTTTTTTGACTGTCCTGATTTAATCACATTCTGGAAGAATGTAAATGATTTATTACAAGCACTTTTTTCAGATAACTTCACATTAAACAAATCTCTGGTTATATTTAATACACCCATTCCTCAGTGTGTTAGAAAAATAAAATACCAATTTCTTTGGTCCAGACTAGTAGTGGCTAGAAAGACAATAACGAAAAACTGGATTTCGAAATCTCCTCCTACTTTTCATACGTTCACTAATATATTAAAAGAAGTTTGTCATTTACAAATTAAAACCATTACTTTTAAAACAACTAGAAGGACATATGAACATCATTTGTGGGTCGACTTACAGAATTTGTTGGGAAAACATGAATTTACTTCATAGGTAATAAACTTTTGTCCTTTTCATTGGTGAATTATATCACAACATGAAAAATGTATTATATTCTGAGCATGAATTCTGGATGTCTTTGTATATACTTTAGTTTTTATGATTTTGTTAATTTTATTCATATATCTGTATGGGATAAATGTATGTCGTTCAATTTTTAGTTTTGTAGTATACATTCTCTTGTATAATTTTATGTGATTGCTTATAAATTTGTAATAATTAAATTTGAATAAAACTGTTTTAAAAATAAATGAATAAATAAAAAATGGAAGAAAAAAGCATCTGTGCTGTTGGATTTGCTCTATAATGGGTTGTCTGCACTAGATCTTTTTTTCCAACAAGAGACCTACAAAATCTATTCAGCTTTAGAAATCCAAGTATGAGGCTCAAATAACCAAAACCAAGTACAAATAAACATGCATTGTGCTGCAGTACACGCCTGCCAAAATACCTAACCATTTCCCCTTGCCATAGCCTTAGTAGTAAGTCCACCTATACAGTACCATAAACAAAGCAGTTATAGTCACTCCTGCTGTCCCCTCCCAAATAATTCCTGCCAAAATTGTGTGCCAGCACTTCTCCACAATGTCTCTAGCCAGGCTGATTGAGATAGGTAGCTCAAGACAGTAGAAGAATTGAATTGTCTCATGTCTGATGATCATCTACTATACTACTCAAACACCAAAAGACAGTGTGTGAGACATATATTTATATATATATATATATATATATATATATATATATATATATATATATGTGTGTGTGTGTATGTGTGTGTATATAGACAGATACATACACACACACACACACACACATATATATATATATATATATATATATATATATATATATATATATATATATGTATATATACCATATCTACTTTTGTACCAATTAATGTTGTGTCTGTGTTCTTGTTGGAGCTTTTCTCTCCAGGCCTCTACTGAAAATGGTCTCTATTAGGCCCATTGGACTTTCCCAGTAAACAAATGCAATAAATAAATAAATTATATATATATATATATATATATACAAACCTAACTTTTGATTGATGGTGCAATTTGTCAATCCATCAAGCCAAACGTTGGATGCACAATATATCAAAATATATTTATCCACAAAGGGTTGAAAAACATGAAAGCTTATGCCTTGATTTTCACATGATTTCTAACTTAAAATGCTGGCACTTTTTGAAAAGCTGCTTTTCTTTCAGCTGTACCAGCTTCCCACCCCTCACCCTGTTAACGAAAACACTCGTCAGTCAATTAAATGTGTTTTTATATATATATATATATATATATATATATATATATATATATATATATATATATATATATATATATATATATATATAAATGTGTGTGTAGTTGTGCAGATACATATGTATGTAATGTCCTTGAAGGAAGCAATTTCAAACACAGTAAATACTAAAATCATCAGCAGTAAAACACGCATCACACCTTAAAAGACCATCACAATATACATAATCCATCACATACTGAGGTTCTAAAGATTAACATGCCTAAACCTTAAATTCAAAACACAACACAGGCATAACATTCAATCAACAAGTTCAGCGAGTTAAGCCTACTACCTCATATGGCAAAAGGAATCCTGGAGTCTGGAAACCGAGCCGGTATGCAGGCATCTACACAACTGAACATTTTAGTTGGCAAATAGCTAACTAAGAAGGCTTATTAGGTCAAGCAAATACAGCTTTGAAGTCAAGCTATCCTTTCAGGTGAAAGATAATCATAAGGCCTTCTACAGCTATGTCAGAAAACCTCTAGAGCAGCACACAGCAATGTGCTCAACTGATGGTTAATAGTGCCACATTCACCGAACTTGGCGATATAGTAAGCCTGTTAGCGGACAAATTCAGTTCTAACTTTACCCCCTCACACCCCCAACCACCCCCCTAATAAAAACCTCAAACATAACCTCGCCAACTATATCTAGAGAGCATGTATTGGCTGCACTCACTAAAGCCAAGTAATTCACCTCAATGGGCCCCAATACATCCTCAGATGCCTCCTGAATAACCTAAAATATAACTTAAAAGGGACCCCTGCAGTCATTAACTAACTATAGTCTTAAAATAGGCTTTGTGACATGAGAATGAAAGACTGTGATGGTCATGCTCTTTCATAAGGGGGGGACCTTCAACAGATCCTGGAAAAAACAGACCCATAAGTCAGACTAGTCTTCCTTGCAAAACATGGAAAGAATTATCATGGAAATTATTAACAAGGACGTAAGACACCTCCAGCAACTAGATCCATTCCCAGTTTGGCTTTGTCAAAGGAAGGTCATAGTTACTGAATGTGTTGGACTTCTTTGAAAAGGTCAGTAAGGGCAATGAATGAGGAGAAAAAAATAACAATAACAAATATGACTGCCAGAAATAAAAAAGGTCAACAAACTGTAGAAAATACACCAAATGTATTGTCTCTAGCACCTTGGCAAAGACGCCTTCAAGGAATTACTCCATGAAGGCATCTTTGCCGAGGCACTAGAGACAATAAATTTTGTGTATTTTCTACAGTTTTTGAGATTTTTATCTGTGGTAGTCATATTTGTTAAAACTGGAAACACTGACTAGCAATATCTGGCTATGGCATTTGACAGAATATCCCATTAATGCATTGTCACCAAACTTACTGAACTAGGTATAAAACTCTTTGTAAAATTCTGGATAACTGGCTGACTCTCTGATAGGACCCAGGTTAGAATCAGTGAGGCAACCTCCACAAAAAGGCCGATAACCAGTGGAGACCCCAAAGGTTCTGTGCTAAGCCCACTCCTCTTTGGCATCTGCTTGCCAGATGTCAAAGCCAATGTCAAAGGCCTCTGGATAACCAAGTTTGCAGATGATTGCAAACTGGGAGCAGTCACTGAATCCCCCCAGATGGGAACACCCTTCAGGAAAGTCTAATACAGACAAACACTTGCTGCCAAAGCCATGTCTTAAAACTCAATATCAAGAAATGCATTATAGTACCTTTTGGGAAGTCTGCCACCCAAAGCAACTATGTCATCAATAAAATACATTTAAAAGTTGATTCATTAGTCAGGGATCTGGGAAATCATGTAGACAGTAGCATAGCCTTTGACCAATGTATGTCCAGGGCAGTAAGAAAATCCTTCTATGTTGCTCAGCTTATTAGCAAGGGCATGGTATCTAGGTCTACAGAGATCATCATACCACTGTACTTGGCCCTCATCAGGCCCATCATAAAGTATAATTCCCCCTGCAGTATGTACCTGACCAGACACATGCAGCAAGTGGAGTGTCTGCAAAGGTTCATTAAAAAAAGAATACAGGAAGTAAACACAATGGGCTACACTGCTGACCTCAAAGCCCTGTCTCTTCAGTATCATAAAAACTTCTGAGAGGATCTCTGTGTGACATACAAGGCACCCGGTACCCTGTTTTGATAAATCTTTTGCACATCTGCAAAACAAACAACATCAGAATTACTAGATTAAATTACCTAAATTTTGCTTGCAGTATAAATAAGACACATTGGAGAGACAGATATGTTTCTCAGGGAATTCCCATTCTCTGGAACAGCCCCCCCCCCATCCATGTGAAGCACAGTTCCACCCTATCCCTATTTAAGTGCAATTTGGACCAATGGATGAATAATCAGAAATTCACCCTGGTCTGGCTCCTATGTCTCTGTTGGACAGAAGCGGTCAGTAAATCAATCCCCATAAATCTAATATGAATCAAATTTGTGGGTCACATTTGGGATGCACGGCTATGCTTTTAAGTGCCCTAGTGGTCATCAGCCTAACATACAGCTATGAACCTATGAAAGACTTATCATGGAACTAATTAATAATGACATACGAAACCTGCAAACAAAGAACCCCTCCCAGTTTGGATTCCTCAAGAGCAGTTCATGCTTACTCATTCTGGTGAACTTGTTTGAAAAGATCACCAAACAGATGGATGAAGGTAAAATGATTCGCACTACATACCTTGACCTGGCCAAGGCTTTTGTCACAATCCTCCACTCAGGCATAGTAGAAAAGTTAAATAAACTGTGAATAAACCCCCTACATTACCAACTGGATTGCCAACTGCCTCACAGATAGGATGCTGTAGATAAAAATGGAGAAAGCTAAATCCACAAAGAGACTAGTTACCAGTGAAGTCCCCTAGGGTTCAGTACTGGGACCTCTCCTGTCTGGCATCTACTTCTCTGAAGTAAAAGCCAGTACCAAAGGGCTCTAGCTGACTACATTTGCAGATAACTGTAAGCTAGGAGCAGTTAGTGAATCCCAAATTGATTTAGTCATACTGTAAGAAGATTTGTCCCAAGCAAATAACTTGTACCAGGCTCATGGACTAAAACTATATGTCAAAAAATGCATTATCTTTTCCTTTGGGAAGTTATCTACACAAAAGAACTACCACATTGAAAACATGCCCCTGAGAGCTGAACTAGCTATTTGGGATTTGGGAACTTATGTGAACAGTGTCCTAACATTCACCCAACATGTGTACACTGTCCTAAAAAGTCCTTCTATATTGCTCAACTTATAGACAAAGGAATTGTGACAAGATCCTGAGATGTCATTGTCCCCCTTTACTCAGCTGTCATTAGGCTAATCATTGAGTGTAGTGCCTCCTATGACATGTTTCTCTCTATACACATGCAACGACTGTAATGCCGACAGAGATACCGTACTAAAAGGATACAAGCTTCAACAATGTCCTACATGGACTGCCTTAAAGCCCTGCCACTATACTCAGTGCCTATAGACTGCTAAGAGGGGACCTGTGTCTGGCATACAAGGTATCCTCTTACCCAATACTGATGGACCTACTGCACATCAGCAAGTCAAATGGCATCAAAAATTCTCAGTCCATGGATGTAAAACTCTTCTGCATCAGCATGATTTGGATGGACAGGTATCTCTTACAGTGGATACCCCTACTCTGGAACAGACTTTCCAGCAACATAAAGCAAAACTTATCCGTGTCCATATTTAAGTGCAACCTGAATCTGTGGATGGGCAATAGAAAATTTACCCTTGATTGGGACAAAGCATTTAGGAGCTGCCTCTGTCCATTAGTAGAACAGGAGGCAGTCTCTAAATGCTATATCCCACTCATTGGTCCCCACAAATTATGTATGATATGATCCCTGTTATTCTCACCAATAGGTTAATTCAAGCACCAAAAGGAAATTGGATAAGGCTAAAATGGCCAACAAAGGCAGTTTGCCTACTACTTACTTATAAACCTATAATGAAGATGAATGGAGTTTATTATAATAGGAAGGAAGGAAGGAAATTAGTATGATAATGTTACATTTGGGGAACACAAAAACAAACTGAAACATCAAAAAGTGAAACGTGAAGAAATTAAAAAAAATACTGACATAGTGGCAACGTTTTAATTATATAATTAAAAATGTTAAAAATATACATTTTGTATAAACTTGCTTATGCCAGAGGAGAAATGGAAAAGGAATTGTCAGAATTTTTCAGTTTTATAGGAGATTTGAGACTGAATCCTATTAAAAAAGGAATAACTTACAATAAAAAAGAAAAAACGGTTAAGTCTGAAAAATCTTTTTTTTTCAATACACCTATTTTTGGGTTGCTAATAATGTGAAAAACAGTGAGAATAAAATGGTGAGAAAAATGTTATATGAAGTTTATGAAGAGCTATGGAAACAAGTAAAAAGGAAAAAAGGATGAAGAAGAGGTTATGGAAAGAAAGGAATATCCAAGGTAGAGTTATGGCAATTAAAAACTAACAAATGTAGTGAGAAAGGGAACGAGTGATATGGAAAAAATATTCATTTTTTATAGCATCTGTTGACAAGACCTTTGCTGAATCCAGTTAAAATATTTTGCCAAAATCACTTTCAGTGACAGTGGAGGACCTTTTTTGTACCAAATAAGTTTATTTAAGTTCAGGGGCTACCCACCCCACACTGTGGGTGCAAGAGGCCTGCCCCCTTGCAAAAAATCAATTTCTTTTGAGATTTTCAAAAGCAATTTTGACAAACATATTTTTGCTGAAACAGGATTCCATGAAAGTGTTGTTGATCTATCAACAGGAATCCACATAAACAAAGTAGAATAATATATTGGTATACTTGAATGTGAAAATTAAATGTTGGAGTAAAAAAAGATGAAAAGAAAGCAATGATATAATAAGATTACTTGCAGAAACTACTGTGTAAAGCTATGGGAGAATATGGAGGAAGATAATAAAGAAGCCATAAGCCAAAAAGAAAAAGACCAAAAAGATTTAGTGGCAGATTTTGTTTGCAGGTTAATGCAAGGCAAATTACCAGCAAAAGGAAATATAAAATATAAGCCACAAAAAGAAGAATATGTATAAAATGTAATGTGGAACAGTATATGGAATATGCTTTAATAGATTGTGCTGAACTACAGGAATCTGGGAAAAAGTTAAAGAAATAAATACATATGAAGGTTTTAGAAATGTAGATATGAATATGACAGTATATGCAAAAAATTAAACAATTATGGTTGGAAGCATTCTTCCACTGTGCAGTGGTTCTCCAGCTACCTCCCTAATAGACCCCAATCTGTCCGCTGGCTCACCTCCTGCTCACCTTTCTTACCTATAAAAACAGGGGACCCCAGGGCTCAATCCTAGGCCCCCTACTATTTAATATCTTCACCTACAATCTCCACACTTCTTGCTTCCACTCTACCCTTGTCCAATACACAGATGACTCAGCCCTCATCACAACCTCCAATAATATATCTGATCTTCTTTCTCTTACACAAAACACCTTCTACTCCATCGAAAAATGGCTTAATGAGAACCAGCTTATTCTAAACCCTAAGAAAACTAAACTCTTACTCTTCCTACCTAATTCACTCTCACACCATAAATCCTCCTTCTCTATTCATTCACTAGACAACACCATCATCATAGCTGACCCTCATACTAAACTCCTCAGCACCATTATCAATGATCAGCTTAAATTTGACCAGCACATTTATCTGTGATCAAAAAGACACACCAAAAACTAGGATTATTGTACCGCAACAAAAAATATCTTACTCCTGAGCCCAAATTATCCCTAGCTAGAGCATTCCTACTACCAGGCCTTCTCTATGCTTCACCCATCCTCTCTAACCTACTATCCTCACTAATCTCACAATTTGAACAAACTTACAATAAAATCACTAGATTTGCAACTAGTCAACCCTATAAAACCCACCATTGCATAACTTTAAAACAACTACAATGGCCAGAACTCACCCACCAACTTCTCATAACACAACTCCAAATCACCCACTCCATCCTATACAAACCTACTGCCGGTCCCTCCCTCTCTTCTCTTGTATCTTTCTACACCCGCACCAGACCACTCAGAAGCTCTGACCAGCAACTCCTTGTCATACATAAACCAAACAGAAACAGGTAAACTACTGTATATCCATAATGTGTCCCCAGCCTGGAACAAACTTCCTCAACATATTAGAAACACCCCAAACACTACTCAATTCAAAAAGCTATTAAAACAATTTTTCTTACGGTCATGGATCTGCCCTTGCCATGAACCTACTTAACCCTCTCACCCCAAACACCTCACTCACTCACACATCCCCACTATCATTCTTTTCTTTCCAATTATCTCCCTTTATAAGTATCTTTTATCAAACTAGTTCATGACACATCCCATTATCCACTTCTCTACATTTTTCTTCTTTTCTCCAGTAATTGTTCCTTATACTACTCCTGCACAGTGTCCTATCTCTACTTTGCAGTTATTTCCTATTTTACATCATGCAGTAACACATTATCAGATTCCACTACTTCTCTCATCAACATCATTTCCTGATCTACCCATAGTGCTCTTGTTTACTATTCAAATTTCATCTTGATTAATACTCTTGTATTATACTCTTGTTTACTGTCACATTTTCCTTCTTGTTCACTGAAACTCTTAACTTGGTCTCCAACTTTCTCCACCACTTACCTACACTTATCTAGACTTATTTGTAAATTTCTATTGCAAACTATCTAAAATGTCATTTTTCTACACTAGTATATTTTTTCACGAAAGAGCTATTTTAGTTTCTCAGTCTTATTAGTAATAATACTTAATTATATTTAATACTTAATAGTATATTTAATACTTAATAGTATTGTACTACTTTTCTACTTTTCTTTTACTGTCACATTTTCCTTCTTGTTCACTGAAACTCTTAACTTGGTATCCAACTCTCTCCACCACTTACCTACACTTATCTAGACTTATTTGTAAATTTCTATTGCAAACTATCTAAAATGTCATTTTTCTACACTAGTATATTTTTTCACGAAAAAGCTATTTTAGTTTCTCAATCGTATTAGTAATAATACTTAATTATATTTAATACTTAATAGTATTGTACTACTGTACTACTGTACTGTACTTTTTCAATCTTTTTCACTATGTACTATTATGTAAACAATGTATGTTTATTATTACTCTGTATGTTTAAGAACATTATTTAATCACTGGAGCTTTTCTCCTCAGGTCTCCACCGAAAATGGGTCTCTGGCTCAGCTGGACTAACTCTGTTAACAAATGCCAAATAAATAAATAAAATAAATAAATTATGGGCTTTGTGCATACCTCTCAACCTCATAGTGTAAGTAATCTGGACAAAGCCTGACATAATAGGGTGACATTGGCCCAAAAATAGGGACTCGTTTTAAATATAACTTTTATAAACTTAGAAAGTTGCTAGAATAACAAGATTTGGGTTAACGTGCATTTTTCTGAAAGATATGAAGTCTGAAACTCAAATACTTGTCATTATTTATGGATTTTAATCCTTAGGTCATCCCAGTGATTTGTCAAAAAAACACAATTTTATAAGGAACAGACCAAAAATATGAAGCAAAAATCTGGATAATCTGCAAATATCTGTACAATTGAGAGGTATGGTGTGGAATTGTAGGTGTGAATAATTATTATTTAACAATCTGAGGGATTGTGATTTTGTGTTTAATAAGAATACTATTGTGGTTACAAAAAACAATGGGAAGGATAAAAATGTCTAATCTTATGAAAATATTGTAAAGTGTAAAAAAATGTTATGGTTTGATTATTGAAGTATAAGTAATGACAGTGATGATGTAATATGAAATAAAGTTCTCTTCTCTTTTTGATAAGTGTAATGGAATCTTTTACATCTAACTGTGCAACTCCCAGTACAGGCAAGTGGGTCCTCCCTTCAATGCCACATCCGGAGTGTAGTACCTCCCTTATGTTACACTGCATTGTAAGTACTGGAAAATGAACCCAGTTACCTAGTGTAGTTTAGTCATGTCAACATATCTCAAAAAAAATATCTTACAAGTAACTACTTACAGTCTTAGTATCTGAGCATACCATTCAACCTCTAAGAACAAGAAATCTGGACAAAGCCATAAATAATGGGGGGACAAATGCCCAAAAATAGGGACAATTTTTAAATATTGCTCTTATAAATTTACAGCATTAATAGAATAACAGGTCTTGCATTAACATGGGTTTTCTGAAGAGTATGAAATCTGAAACTCAAATATCTATCATTATTTTCTGACTTTAATCTTTAATGATTTGCTAATATGATTTGCCAGAAAACTACAATTTCATGAAAACCAGACTAAAATTATGAGGCAAAAATCTGGACATTCTGTGAAAATCTGTACAGCTGAGAGGTATGAACTATTTCTTGATGAAACAGGCATATCTTGAGTATTTATAGAGTCGATAGCCTAGTTATGACAATTTAGATCAGCAGCATTTGTACTTAAAGCTTTAGGCAGCTGAGTTTGTTAATTTGACACAAGATTCAGGGCTGAACACTGGAACTAAAGTAGCTTCTGTAGATTTCAACATGTCCCTTTATTAGCCCTGGTTAATCTCCAATATCCTTGGATGAATATATACGTCATACAGTTTCTGATTATGTCTTCTGTTTCTCCAGTATGTCTTCATGCCATGTCCAGTTCCAGATACAATATTGTATAACGAGAATGTCCTAGAACTGTAGCTTGCATCAAGATTTTGTGACTAAAACTAAGTTTTCCAGACGTTTGGTTTATTCTGGCACTTTCCCTTTCCTTAAAATGTAGACATTTTTGACAGTTTTATTAAATAAGAACTTTTGCTTCTTTGTGACTTGCAACAGTTGACTCTCAGGAACTAATAATGGAAACAGTACAGAAATGCTGGATTTCAGTCTCCTACCCATAAGAAGCTGTACTGGTGATAGCTTCATAGAATGTAATGGGGTGTTTCTCTATTCAATAAGTAGTAAATAATGCATTTTTTCAGAATATTCACATTTCTTTATAATATTCATTACTTCCTTCACTGTCCTTTCCTCCTGTCTGTTTGATTGGGGATATATTGGACTGGACATGATATGGGTAAACCCACATTGGGGATATATTGGACTGGACATGATATGGGTAAATCCACATTGATTTGCAAAGTCTTGAAACTCATGACTAACTGTCGTCTACTGTCAGATACAACCTGTGAAGGCACATGCAATCACTGATTACCTCCCACTGTCTTGGAATGTGTTTCTGTTGTACTTTCTTCCCACCCCAAGTCCCCAGCTACCCCCAACATTATCACTTTTATAATTACTGCTCTCCACCCAAAAACCACACCTTCCTTAAATACATACCTGGCTTTCACTCTGCTTGCACAAAACTTCTTCTCACATTAACTTACTGGATCTCATATCTTTCTATTAGTATTCTATTAACCTCAGCTCTCCCTCATCATCTCTTCTATCCATAACTTCCTGCTACTACCTTCTACACCTGTAAACCCTATGCTGCAACATAGTTTATCCCACCACTCACCATGATACTAACACAATTAATATTACTACTATCTCTGTCATTGCTTGTACACATAACTTCTTTCTACAGTCATACCTTATACCATAATCTGCCATCCTCTACCTCACATACAGTCACCTCATACACTTCTTCCTGCCACTTCTCCGTACTGCCCACCTATTCCCCCAAAGTTATTATTCACCTCTTCAACATAAAACACATTCAATAGTCACTTAACACCTTGACATCTAAACATAAGTGTCCCTATACCTATCCATGCTATCTCTCAGACTACCAGGCTTTGCAAATATATAAATATTCCCCTCCACCAAAACCTTGTACTCCTAACATTACTCCACACCCAACAAAAATCTGTAGCCTACTTTTGATTAATGTTAACTTAAGCAAAATATGAAACATGCAAGCTGAGGTATATACAGAGATCAGTCACTAAATATGAATATACTTAAACAGCAAGAAATAAATGACAAGCACAGTCTCCCACCTGGATATCGTGTTATTGACCATTTGGACAGTTTGTCCCTCTCTTTCAACTTTCTGGTTTTAAAAGACCACATCTGCGCTTGTTTCCCATCTTTCCTGTAACTAACCTACTGGGAAGCACTAGAAAGCCTTAAACTGATATAAGCCTTCTAGCTTAGAAGAGAGACTTTGGAGTAATTAAGTATCAGTTTTCTGTACTTTCTTGCTGTACTTAACTGTTTTCTGCCTAAACGCTGATTTTCCAGTGGTTATTGTGATTTAAAAGCTTGTTTTTATTTTCACATATTGTATTTATTTGACCGCCTGCACTTTTTTGTTTAAATAATTTTTTTAACTATTGTAGGCTACACACTAATGTGCGATAGCCTTTTCTGATCATTTGTAGTCGTTTAAAGCTGTTTTAAGTGTATTTTTTACTGTTTTTGCCTTATCTTTTCAAAAAAACAAAAACATTCCCTGTTTCCCGCCTTTCTAAGCTAGTAGAGTCCAATTTTCAGGCTAGTGCTGAATTCAGGGCTGTGTTACAAGTTTATGAGTTGCCCATACCTTACTTGGATAGAAGGAAGTGTCTCTGTTCACCTGTGAGAGAGGGGAGCTTTGAGCAGCCTATCTGTCCCTGGAGGAGTGGTTCCAGCCCAGAGATTAGTACTTTATTGGCCATTTTGGGCTAATTTCTATCTCTTTCATTTCTCTGCTATAAAAACCACGTTTGCACGGTTTTGCGCACCGGGCAGCATCGGTAAGCTACAGTTAAATTATTCCCGGCTCCACTAAGTCTTCTCTTCAGTTTTTCCCTTGAAACTAGTCTAACTCTCAACCTAAGCACTCAAAAAGCATCCTACAGCCCAGCACTTGCTCAGACCTAATAGCAAGCACTAATATACCCTGACACTTGATTGCCCAGCAGAGCAAGGTTCTTTATTCACCACTCATCAACCAAGTGACTAAGCAGCTCATCCTACTATTTAGGCATGACCAAAGGGCAATGTCAGGTATACTCTCCAGTCCAGCTGGTGAATCTGGGTATCCTGAGGCAATGTTACAACTGCCTCATGTACACAGACAACCCTCTCTTCCTACCACAAAACACTAACATATGCGAGAGATGCAATTTTATACAGTCAAACTGGAGGCTAAGCTGTCTCCAAACAAGACTGAAACAGACAGTCAAGAGGAGGTTAACACAAGCACCACACCTCCAGCCACACATAGACCTACTAAACCAGCACTGGCAAAAAAATACACATAAATACACAAAATCATACTCAGAGGCTCTAAATAAAAATCTGCAAAAGCATCAGAGACCTCCAAAGCATTCACCCAAACAACCTGCACCTCCCGTCACAAACCAGACAACACATAAAACACAAAATCAGTATGCCGCACAATCACAGCCCTTAAGGAGAAATAACATACCTAACACACTAGCAATAGGTGACTCTATAGCCAGGCACACTGATGTTCCACTCACTAGGCTGGAGAAGCAGAAGGTTACTGTTAGCTGCCTGTTAGGAGCCAGAATCTGCCACATAACACAAGCACTCAGGTCACTCCAGAACAAGTACAAATATGACTGTCATTGTTCATGTTGGTGTGAATAACCTGAGATGTACCTCCCTAGACTACATGAAAAGATATATAGAAGAGCTCTCTGATCATTTAGCTCAGGCTGGTATGACCCTGACCCTGAGTAGCATCCTGCCCTCACCAAGAATGATACCTCAGTATAAAGAGAAAATGATGAATTTCAACAATTGGCTAAGCTTCTGGTGTCATTCAAAGGGGATCCAGTGTCTGTCAGCCTGGGATGACATGCTCGACAAGCCGCATTGCTTCACAAGAGATGGCTTGCACCTGTCACCCCTAGGCTTTTGAATACTGGCCAAGGCTCTTGCTGCCCCCATAGTGCCTTTTTTAGGCAAGGCTCAAAAGTCAAACCCACCTCCGTAAGCAGCACAATTAACAAAAAACTGAGGGTTATGCTACTCAACTCCAGGAGTTTAAATCTCAAAATGTACACGCTCGAAGCACTCCTCAGTATGGAGAACGGTGACATATGTGCAGTAACTGAAACCTGGTTCAAGGCTCCAGAGACCACCCCAGCACTACCGGGCTACAATTCGTACCACATGTTTCGGCCACAGAACACAGACCGAAACACAAAAGGAGGGGGTGTATCCATATTCATCAAGGATACCTACACCTCCAGGTTAGTGGCGCAGCATGATACCTCTGAGCAACTAACATCGGGCAAATCTGCAATGCAAACTGTGGCCTGCTACAGATCACCCTCCAAGATCCAGGGCCACCATGAAGGTCCTACTGAACACCCTGATATTGGGCGATTTCAATTATCCTACCATTAACCGGGAAAACTACTCGAGTACAAACTCCCAGGCCCAGCGCTTTCTGGAATTCATCAACTCAAATGCCCCGGATCAGCTGGTAAACTCCCCTACCAGAGGTGAAAACATATTGGACCTGGTCATCACAAACATGGGCGACAGGTGTTCCACACCAGAGGTCAACCCATCACTGGTTAGATCAGACCATAAACTAATCACTCTGGATGTCTACACCCCACCACCACCCCCAACTAAGGAAACCACAGTAAAAAAACTTTTCTAAAGCAAACTTCACCTTACTTAAGGCAGAGGTGGTAAGTTTCACAGCCCCCACGCTAAAGGATAACACTGCCCAAGATGCCGAAACATTTACAAATGCACTCTATAAGCACCTACAAGGATGCGTAGATCATGCCATCCCTAGCAAAACCAAGACTCACTCCTCTAAGAGAAGGAAACCAGTCTGGTGGACACCTGCCATAAACAGGCTATACAATAGGATGAGGAAACTAGTTCAGAAAAAAAGCAAATCCAAAGAAGGAAAAACATCCCTGATCAGTATCAGTAAGAAACTAAGGTCCCTCATAAATTCATCCAAGGCTAACTTCGAAAGAAAAATAGCCAAGGATTCAAAAGATAACTACAAAGCCTTCTTTAGCTATGTTACGAATCTAAGTGGCAACTCGCAGATATGCACTGAACTAGTGCAAAATAGCACAAAATATACTAAACCTACTGATATTGCCAACATCCTGGTAGACAGATTCAGTGCAAAATTTACCCCCCTCTCACCCCCAAAAGGGCCCACAATAATACCGGAAAAGTGTAGTGTCCCAGAAATCACAGATGCACAGGTGAAAATAGCCCTTTCAAAAGCTAAAAACACAGCATCAATGGGGCCAGATGGTGTCCCAGGCTGTGTCTTGCATGAACTACAGAACAAACTAATACCCCACGTAAACACGCTGTTCAACCTCAGCCTCTCCACAGGCTACATGCCCATAGAATGGTGCACAGCAATGGTTATTCCACTCCACAAAGGAGGGGCCACAACTGACCCTGGTAACTATCTGACTATAAGCCTGACTAGCCTGGTCTGCAAGGCTATGGAGCGCATCATCATGGAACTCATTAACAAAGATATTGGGAACCTCCAAACACTTGACCCAACCCAGTTCAGCTTTGTTAGGGGCAGATCATGCCTACTAAACCTGGTTGACTTCTTCCAGACAGTCACCAAGGCCACAGACAAGGGAAATGTTGCTCACACAGCCTACCCTGACCTCGCCAAGGCTTTCCACACCATTCCCCACTCGGGAATTACAGAAAAACTCACCAGCCTGAACATAAACCCCTACATCACGAGATGGGTTGCCAATTGGATTACAGACAGAACTCACACAGTAAGAATAGTGGGTTCCAGGTCCGACTCTAAACCAGTCACAAGTGGTGTCCCACAAGGCTTGGTCCTGGCTCCCCTACTGTTTGGCATATACTTCTCAGAAGTACAAGCAAACACAAGTTCGCCGATGACTGCAAACTGGGAGCCATAATTGACTCTCTGGCTGACATGGACATCCTTCAAAAGGGCCTTACTGAGATGGACACCTGATGTCAAATTCATGGCCTCAAGCTAAATGCCAAAAAATGCATAGTCATCCCGTTTGGGGAAAAACAAAGCAACCACGAATTACCACATAGGTGGCAGCCCCCTTAATACAGAAGAGGTAATAAGAAATCTGGGAACCCAGGTAGATAGTAATCTCTCCTTTGACAATCATATTGCCAAAGTAGTTAGGAAATCCTTCTATGTGGCCCATCTAATTACTAAAGGGTTCGTATCTAGAAATAAAGAAGTTATAGTGCCCCTCTACTTGTCACTCATCAGACCCATCATAGAGTACAATGCCCCATTTGGGATGTACCTCACAAGACACTTCCAACAGCTGGAGAGACCACAAAAGTACCTCACCTAGAAGATTACTGGCCTCAAACATATGCCCTATGCAGCCCGACTGAAAAAACTCCGGCTGTACGCAGTGGCATATCGCTTACTTAGAAGTGATCTCTGCCTGACTTACAAAAGTGAGCTAAACCTCGCCACAACAATAAATAGAACATGCTGGAGGGATAGATTCCTGTCACAGAGACTCCCCCATGGTTTGGAACAAAACTCCAAACTACATTAGGCAGAGCCCCTCACTAACACTCTTCAAGAGAAACATTGATGAGTGGATGGGTATCAGAAAATACACTCCTGGGATCACTTCATTGGTTCTGCTTGACAGAGTATCAGTTAATTAATCAATGGGGTGGCAATAGCTGACACACTCTGGCTAGGCTTATAAATGCCCTCGGACAGATAGTCTAGTACCTACCTATGAACCTAAGATCAGACATGAAAAAAGAGTAGGGCTGTCAAAGTGGCAATATTTTATAAAAACACTGCCAACTTATATTTCCATCCCACCCCCCACACCCCCAGAATCAAAAATGCAGAAATCCTCCTGTCTACAGTACAAATCAGTACATGCAAACCAATAAACATAGCAGGTATTTACATAACCCCAGGTAATAACACTAACAGAAATGACAAATTATTTTATTGGCTTTCAACTTCAGTTCCATATGAAACCATAATATTAGGTGACCTTTTCATTGATTAGCAAACCATAATAAATTAATCCACCCACAATGCCATCAAATTCTGTGGCTTCTATCAATCTCCACACCAAATAGCTACAATAAGAATACTAATAGAAAACATACATTAGACTAAATCCTAATACCCCAAGCAATATTACTTCTACTGTTTCAGTCCCTGAAATCTTAAGTAGTCAACTTCACACTTTCACTATCAGACAGCATATCACTACCCCCCAAGTTCCATCAACATAATTGCATACACAACTTTTCTACTTTACAAATCAACCCTCTAATCTCCAACATAAAATCTAACAACTGGAATTCTTTACATTCCCTCCAACTTGATTCAGCACTTTCCCTATTCAATGCTATGTTCCAAATATTTTAAATGAACTGGCTCATTTATTTATTTTATTTATTTATTTTACATTTGTTGACTGGGCTAGTCCAACTGGATACATGTCCATTTTCAGTAGAGGCCCGGGGAGATAAGCTCCACTATAATCTACATAAATACGAGACAGACAAAAAGTACAGAAACAAACAATCCAAAATACATAAACTTGAAAATATCCTTCAACAAGTTGATTTATACCGAAACTTAATTCTACTGTAGATGAGTACAAATGTTTAGCAAGGCAAAAATACAGCAATGTTTACCATGAGAAAGTCTTAGATAATTCACAAAGAGGGGAGTGAGAGGATTAATTTACTAAAATCAGCAAGGTGGGTGAGTGGAGGGGAGATGTAGAAAAAGGTAATACTGGGGGGGGGGGGTTAGTCTGGGTTAGTACATGGACATAGCCATTGTAATTTTAGTTGAATTTTTAGTTGTTTTTTAAAGAGTGGTAATGATGAGAGAGATGTCAGTTTACTGGGAAGCTTGTTACAGATCTTCCCCACTGAGTTTGAGAAAAGAGAGTTACCTGCCTTATTGTGGGATTTCTGAATGGTTACCAGTAGTTTATTTGCAGATCAAAGGGTAGTAAGGTTTATGTAGGGGGAGATGAGGTTTTTGAGAATAGGAGTTTTATTAGGCTGGTATAGAATATTATGGGTAATAGAGAGTTGTTGAAATTCAAGTTGGTTATTAAGTTCTAGCCAACCTAGAAGTTTGAGATTTAGACAGTGATGAGTTCTAAATGGGGACCCTGTAGCAAACCTGGCAATATTGTTATAAGAAGTGATCAATTTGTTTATGTTGCTTTTGGAAAGATTAGTAAAAATAGGTGAGGCATAGAGGAGGGTGGAGATCAGATGGGTCTGGGCAATAGTAGCTCTAGCATCTGGGGTGAGAAAGGGTTTTATCCTATACAAGGATCCATGTTTTCTGTTTACAGTTTTAATTGTAGCATTAATATGTGAATCAAAGTTGAGGTTGTTATCAATTATTACGCCTAAGAGTTTGGTAGTTGGGTCAGGAGCTATGATTGTGCTATCGATGGATGTAATAGATTTATAGTAGGAGTGAAGAGTAGTAGTTTGTTTTTTGTTTGGAACCAGTTTTCTACTTGGTTAAATACTGTTTGGGTGATGGAGTGCAGTTCAGATGAGGTGGAAGCTTTACAAATCGGAGTCATCTGCATATTGTATGCAGGTAGTTAGAGGTAATATAGTGGAAAGGTCGTTAATGAATATGGAGAAAAGTAGTGGTCCCAGGATCGATCCTTGAGGGACACCAAGGGTAATAGGGAGATGTTTGGATAGGTTGTTGTCCCACAGGACAGCCTGCTGTCTGTTGTCTAAGTAGGACTTGAACCATTGTAGCGCGTGTGTGTCAAGTGAGAATGAATTTAGTGTGTTGAGAAGTATTTGATGGTTAACCATATCAAAAGCTTTAGATAGGTCAATATATAGTGCAGAGGAGAGCATGTTATTGTTACGATGTTTATTTATACAGTCCGTAAAGGATAGGAGGGCAGTGGTGGTACTATGGGATGGTCTAAAACCATGTTGACAGTCAGCTAGTAGATTATTTTGGAGGATGTGGTCATATAAGAACTAAAAGAATAAAATATAATCCAGCTCCATGGCTATCAAATCAAACTAAACAATTAATGGATCAAAAGGACAGGGATTAGTACAAGTAAAAAAAAAACAAAACTGAGGTTAACCTGCTGAAATACAAACAGTTGAGAAACTCAGCTAAAAGCAAAATCAAATTATTCAGACTAACTTATTACTTAAACCTACATACCTCTAATCAATTCAGCCCTAAATTATTCTGGTCCTCGGTCATTCAGCTCCTTCATACAGTTCAGTCTACTCAAATAACTCTCTGTCTAAGTAATCACTCAGAATGTACCCCCAGTCAATTTAACTTATATTTCAGAAATGATGCCTCTCTACTAAAAATACACAGCCTCCTAACTCTCTACCATCCCCTGAATCAGCTCAGTACACTCATATAGGATCATAGGTAAACACTAGGCTATCAGTCTTCTGATTATTACAAGCTTAGCCAATAACCCATGGTCAGAATCAAACTGGTACTTTCTATCGGTGAAGTTACAACCTTAACCATTATGCCAACCTTTCCCCCATACTTTCCTCAAGTATCAAAACATTTCTCCTCAGGCTAAAAGCCAGCAATGTTGACCTGGGAAACCTACCAGATGACTACATCAAGAATGCAGCGGATGCCAAGGCCTACCTGTCTCCCTACTATTTAACCACTCAGTTAAGGAAAGCTATATCCCAGAGCTCTAGAAAAATCTTACGTATTAATTCTGCAGAAAGGCAGTAATTCTACAGATTTCTCAATTTATCAACTTATTGCCATTTTGTCATCATTTTACTACAAAAATGTATCCAAATACAATAACTTAACTTTTTCTCAAATAATAATCTATCTCCTGCACAGGACAGATTTCATCCACATCATAGTCACAACTCTGTCCTTTGTAACTTTACCACCTCCATCAAACAAAGCAGAAACAAAGGCTACCTCATATTCATACTTTTATTACACCTGTCAAAAGCCTTCAATACTATATCCCAACAACTTCTAATAAATAGGCTCTCTTTGATGGGGCTAGGGCCTCCAGCTCTTTCATGGTTTAACAGCAATCTCACTGGAGATAACAGGTCACAAAATGGCAGAAAGGCATCTCTTCCTTTCTTGCTGTAGCAGTGGATGTCCTAAATGGGTGTATTCTGAGTCCAATCCTTTTTGACATCTCCACACTGCAAATAAGCATGCTGCCATCATCCAGTATGCAGGCAACTCAACCCTAATCTGCTCTGCAAAGAATCTGGAAACACTGTAACAGATAACCTAGGAATCTGTACTATCCATTGGTTTTATGTCTCACACTTGCTCTTAAACCCCCCAAAAAGCCAAACTAGTCCTGTTCATCCCCAAACAATTCCTCACTAGAAGACTCTCATCAACATAGCATCATCTAATTAATTGATTTATTTATTTTATTTTATTTTACACTTGTTGACCGGGATAGGCCGACTGGATACATGTCCATTTTCAGCGGAGGCCCAGGGAGTAAAGCTCCAAAGGTATACATATACAATCATTACAATGTCATATAGAACAGGAGTAATCATAACATAATACAAATATAACTTATATGCTATAGAGTTTATTTTCCCTTTGATTGAGCTATTTTCATCCCAGGATGCACTGACCCAGACTTCCCATGAACATGTTTCATGCACATCATGCATTAGCCATTGCCAGTTAGCGCAAGATGAGATGTTGCAATCTGAAACAATAACTCGACTTCTGATTCTTTCCTTCCTGAAGGAAGTGGGTTCAGGACCATAGGAATTGGAGGGGAAACATCTAAATTTCACTGGAAGTAGTTATAGCAAACACATAACAGGATCTAATGATGATGATCTCTGTAGCATTGGGACAATTGATGAGACAATGTAGATGAGCACTCATCCCTGGGTGGTAAAGGCATGGTGGAAAATAATGAGCTAACCCTCGATGCTCTCGAGACGAGATAAGCTCTCCAATGAGAAGTGGGAAGCTCTGCCCTAATGGGGCCTATGCACAAATAATATAACACGTGATCTATTAATGAATAGCTTAGAATGAGTGATAGCTTTTGTAAAGCTAAATAATTATTAGGTTCCAAGCTCTGAGGAAAATGGAATTCTCTGAAGCCTGGTCAATTGTGTCCTGCAAGTATTTGGCAATAGATATCTTTGCAGAATTATGTATGGAAAAAAGTTTTTAAACAATTGAACAATTTGGGAAGAAATTGGGTCTGTTGGTCCTAAGGCGCAAAAAGAAATTAACATCCTGTTTTCTTGAAAATGTGGAAAATGTATTCGCTTATTTGACTTGCTCGAGAGTTCTGGGAGTGTTGGTGAGTTCTAAAGGCAAAGCCAAAAACTTAGGACAAAGAGATGGATTAGGCCTGATTGGTCTAATTTGTGATCAAATCCAAGGAAAAGAAATGAGAGTTGGAAGCTCTGAAACAAACATAATAGATCCAATAATTCACATGAAAAGGCAGAAAGGCAAGAGGGGATCAATAAATCACAGGTTGAAAAGGGTGCAGGGAATTTGACAAGGCAGGCTTGTTGACATCGGGATCCCACTGAAAAGGGAGATGAGAGCCAACCTTCATATGATAGACCGCGAGAAGATTTTGCTTTGAAATACAAAGTATTCTGGATTAAAGGTAATTTTAGATATTCAAGAAATGGTACCCAGCTGCGGAGAGAAGAAATCTGTAGAGACCTAGGACCTTGATTATGAAGGGACTTTAGAATCGGAAACTTGATAGGGAACAGTTCCGGGATCCAGCCCAAAGTACCAAATTCCTTCCATTTGCTGAGTCGGAATTTAGAGAGCAATAACTTTCTTAGTGAGGAGGACTGACGTGTGAGGATAACCTGATGAATAAATCCGTTCTAAAATGGGAACCAAACCTAGTCAAAGAGGAGGATTCAAGCTGTTAAATAATCATTGGAGTTGAAGAGTGATAGGAGTTGTCAAAACTGATTGATTTCCCCACCTGGGGAAGTCCAGTATGGATTTCTGGTCCAAGGGGGAACTGGAGGGCAAGGCATTTAAGGAGCAGGTAAAATCAGGATGGGCAAAAGGACCATTTTGGACTCCAAGTGCTGGGCAGGAAGGATCACTCTCAAGGTATGGGGAACTACTTCGAAAAGGATCAGAACATGGGGAAGAGGATGGAGCTGAAAGGCTCATAAAACACTTGATGCACCAAGAGAGAGAGAAGGGAGTTCTGCAAAAGGTCACAATGGGTTGTAGGGGGTGCTAGAAGAACTGAGAGTTCCCATCTGCGCATAGAGAATTCCCAAACTCTTGAGCTACTGAAAGAGAGGTGGCATCTGGTTAGTCCCTCGGCTATCACATGAAGCCAGAGGGAGATGGACTGGACATGTTGCAACTCTGATGGCCACTGCCCATTCCCAAAGGATGAGGGCTAGGACTTGTTTAGGGTTCATGCCTGTAGCCTGTGGATGGTGAATAGATACCAAGCCCCAGGGCCACATCGCTTGGAATGACAATTAGAATGACGCCCCGGCAATCGTATTGGATCCTCCTGGTGTCGACACCGCCCCTCATGGAGGCCAGCCTGCAATGAAGTCTGAATTGAAGGCCAAATGCCCCCAGTGAAGGGTCCAGGTATCGCTAGGGTGTTGGGAATGAAGAAACCACTGATTGAGGGCCATAGGATGAGAAAGGACAAAGGGTCGCCCTCATCACAGGAAGGCAGGATGTTATGAGGTGAAGTCCAGGCACAAGGACAACATTGGGTACCTGAGAGGAGATAAGAGTGCACCAGCTGTGTGCTGCCTGGCCACTGGGGCTTGAGAATATAGGCCGGGACTTGAGCCTGTATAGGACCATCCCTGTCTGTAACCCACATCTGCGAAGCCATCCTGGGACTTGAGCAGTCTGAGTCTAACCTCTCGTGATGAGCCTGTATAAACTGATAGCTTCACCAGGAAGATGAACCTTATCGAAGAGATGGTGGGATATCACTAGTTGAATGGTATGTCGTAGATTCTGCCATAGTGCACAGTTGAGGGCCCAGTTAGGCCAGTCAATAAGGGAAGCCTGGAAAGATATGGTGGCTTAGATGTTCAGGGTGAGCAACTTACTTGGGTGGCAGTTAGGGCCAGGATCTGGGATGCCAATGTGCCAATGTAGAATCTGGCACCTGGATGGTGAGCAGTCATCCACCGGCAGTGCGGAATGCTGAAAATGACTGAATCTATGGTACCAGCGTTGCGGTGGAACATGAGAATGACTGATCAACAGTTGAAAACAATGTCTCCTGGAGATCAATCTGGATTGTGATAGGCAATCCTTACAGCTTGGAAATCTAACAAACCATGACTAGAAAATGGGAGATCTTTTCATGCACACTGAATAGGGACTTTTTTGAAAATCAATTCCTCAAGTCCCCCCATCTTGGGCCACATTTTTCCCTGATTTTTGGCCTAAATTAGAATCTTGTTTAAGTCCCTCCGGTTCGATCTGTTCTGCGGGAAAAGGGATGACCTTTGCCAGCCTGGATAAGGCTGTGACTCAATGGCTGGGTGGATTTTTGGATTTCTTTTGGCCGATGATGGTGTGAACAGGTGACATGTAACGGGGCTCGGATTCAAATCACACCCATCCCCTGAAAGGGATAGGCCCTGGCATTCCCTTGAATCTGTACCACCCCCACTGTAAGGAGGCTGCATAGCCCCAGTTCTTCTTCAGTGATGTGTGAACCCCCATGAAAGCCTCTAGCGGTGGCCGTCCCAGTGGAGTGGAAGGCCCCTGGCCATCTTCCAGAGAATGAAATTCCTCGCGGGGATAAGGCCCAGGGGGTTTCAAGACTTCTGTGATCCCTCTCTTTTAGATTTCCCAGCCCTCCAGCAGGGGAAGGTGTGTGCCTTGTCTCACAAAGTCTTCCCCTCTTACCTTCTGCACACAAATCTCACCTTTACCTTTACCTTAATTCCAAACAAAGAATTAAGCGGGTCCCACAGCATCAGCATGTGCTCGAGGCTTGGCTTCAAAAAATGACACAGGCGGAGCTGTATTTGCCTCCTGTGGCCAGGGAACCACCCGCAGCGAGTTTCACTCATGGAGCGCTCCTCTATGCCAGAGGCCTGAGTGACGACAGCCTGGAGGACGGGGTTGCGTGAGGCCAACTGACAGCCAACTGCAACCAGCAGCTGCTCAGAGCTGTTCAGCCAAAGATGGTATCAGAGTCAGAAGCCTTGATCCCTCTGAGAAACCTTGAAGGAGGGCCAGGGAGTTCCTGGACCTTAAAGTAAAGGCCAGGGTGAACTGAGGGTAGCTTCATGTCATCTGCAAGCTCCTAGAACTGACTCCTTAAGCCTCTGCATGCGACGGCTGAACTGCATGTACATCCAGCTGGTTAGCAGATGCACCAAGTCTCTCATTCTCTGCCACACCTTTTGACAGAAGAACCTTCTGATGGTGCTGGTAAGAATTTATTTGGGTGCAGGAGGCCCCGTCGACCCACAAGAGTCCTCCAGGCTCCCTTGATAAGGCAGATCAGGGTGGAGCTCGCTCAAGGGCAGGAGAGGGACACCAGAATGAGCCGAAGAAGTTGAAGGGGAATGAGAACACAGCACTGAGGGGTTTGGGGGGTTTGAAGCAGGGGCCTCTGGAGACATCATCAAGATGTCTGCAAAGAAGACCCCCATCTCATGAGGATAGGGGTGTGGGATCTGATCGATCATCAAGGACCCGGCGTGCTTCCCTCTTCAGGAGTGCTTCCTCTTTCCTCTTGCACAGATGGGGTTCTGGGGACCTCCCGCAAGAAACCTCCAGGGGGGGTCCCTCAGGGTGAAGAGGCTCCAGGGGTCTCCTCAGGCCCCCACCTCAAGGTGTCTCTTCTGGTGGGACTAGTCAAGGTAGGAGGCCAGAGTCCAGTCTCCGTGGTGTAGAGACTGCAGGAGGTAGCGAGGACTCCTTTGGCCCACCCAGAAGGTCCCAGCAGTCCTGGGAAGGTCCCACCACAGTGGGGAGGTCCAAGGCCATGCACTAGAATAGTAGACGGAACCCCCTCAAGGGTCATGCACCGGTGATCGCCCAAGCGAGAGGTCCGGCCGACCGAGGCCCCCCGGAGTTCCGAGGAGGAGGTGGAGTTGGGGCCCACCCGCACGCCGAAAATGAGGCGAGCTCCCAACTCCATGGTGAAACCCAACGCCTCCACTCCAGCAGGGGCCTCCAATGGTGCCGCAGGCTGTTGGAGGAGAGAGAAAATGTCTAGGATGGCCTAATCGCCCGAAGGAGACAGCGAAAACCGGAATCCGGAGAACCCAGGAGACTAGAAAATCCTAGGAGCTGGAAGGAGGGGAACGGATCCCACTGATCCGGAGAACCGACGAAGGTCCCCGAACCGAAGGACTGGGCCCTCCGGAGGATCCACCGCCCGATTCCTCAGTGCCAGGAGCACCGCCGAAAGAGATTCATAGCCGAGGGGGGCGAGAGGGAAGGGCACCAGGCAGAAGAGTTCGAGTCAGAACCCTCATCGGTCAGTGGAACCCGATGAGGGCTGAAGTGACTCAAGCCCCCCGCAGCGCCCGGCTCAAACGAGAGACTGAGAGACGAGGATCAGGCGAGACCGTTCGCCCGGCTCGGAGTCGAGTGCCAATGGAGAATGAAAGCCTGCCTAGCCTAGGTGGTGGTCGGTTCCCGGGCTGGTCGGGGAGCCGACGATTTTTTCTTAGCTGGAGAGAAGAAGGAAAGGCCTCCTCCTCTCAAGGAGGGTTTGATAAGCCCTTTTCAATCAATTCTTCCTCTCTTCTTGGAGGACCCTAGAGGAAAAAGCTGACGCTGCAGAGTCCCTGAAAGGTGTTTGCCTAAACAACGTACACGACAAGGAGTGATCATCGGTGATGGACATTTTATAGTTGCAAGCAAACAGAAACCTTTCCCACACAAAATTAAAATTTCACAAAAAACACTAAACATTCTCTAACACATAGCTAAAAAACGGCTTTTGGGTAAAGATTAAAAGATTAAAGAATTTCCTGACAGAAAACTTTCAGAAAGAAGCTCTATGAAAAGTAAAGGACCGATGCTAGCTAGCTAATGTGAAAGGATCTGGGGAAAGTAGTGGTGGTGCATCCTGGGATCATTTTACAGTCTAGTTAAAGTTATGGAAATATACCACATTTTATAGTACAGTTAAATTTGTATAGTCTAACAATTTTCTAAACCGGCTTAACAAAGATATTTAAGTATCACTTACAGACATAGGATAGGTACACCTGTATGCATAAAGATTTAGTCAGGCTTGGAGCAGGGACATATCCACTGAGACTTGAAATACTCCTTGAGAGCTATTTTAAATTGAGATAGGGTAGTATCCAGGGTAATGTTAGCAGGAAGGGAATTCCAAAATTTGCCAGCAGAGTTTGCGAACAGGGAGTCACCAGCTGAGTTGTTGGATTTGATGGTTTGCACTAATAGTCTATTAGATGACTGGAGTGATTTGGAGTTGGAGTGGGGATAGATGATGGTTTTCAGGGCAGGTGTATTATACTAAAATTGAAATAGTAACCCAAATAATAAAACTTCTATGGACCATAATTGATGAAAGAATGAAATTTTACTTTCATCAAAAGCAAGTAGTAAAAAAAAATCAAACAACTGGGTGCGCTTTATAAGATTAAGCACTACCTTACAGATGACAGTAGGAAAACCACTGCCACAAGTTAATGTACTTCCATCCCTTCTATATGGTGCTCCCATTTTTATAAATCTGCAAGCTACCTAATCCCAGGTACAAAAAAGTAGCACACTTTGCTGCTAATTCTCTCCACTGTTTACCTCTAAAACAACTCCAATGGACTGAACTGCAACATCTCCTATCCTGTTCTCAGTTAGTCACTGTACTCGGTGTGCAAATCAGATAAATGTCTTAGCAACACCTGCATAATTCATCACTACTGTACCAGCTCCACAAACACCTACTGAGTCACAAAATTCTAATAACTCTGCAGACGCTTCCCTCTGTTCCTCCTATATATCCAAAATCTTGAACTCCATCCCACACACCCTAAAACAAACAACATCTGATGGAAACATGGTCATGTCCATTCCATTCACCTGTGTAATACCTCAGTTCCTTAACACCTACTTAACTTCATCCTCCAAGTGCTAAAAATATTCATCCACATGAAATAATTCTTACTGACATCCTTTACACACTCTCTTCCAGCTACCTATGTTTTACCTATGAACCCTCTTTAGCTATATCTCCCATACCTCATCCCCTCTGTTAAACCTTCTCTTTGCCTCTCACACGCATCATCCAACCTGCTTCACTACTCTCTTCTATCTTCTAGCTCAGTATCCCTACATCTACTCACTATTCTATCATACCTTAGAAATTACTCCTAGCATCTATTTTACCCAGGTCTATATTTGATTGTTGAAATCTTCTTTTATCGACAGCTTATTCATTGATGCATATCCATTGAAACTAACATCAGCAAACATTGAAATTTTTACAGGGTAAGTAACAAATTTGCCAGCACCACAGGTTTGCCCTTTTCCCCATCACAGTGTGATCTGAGTTGGTATATATAGTTAGGGATGTGAGGGGGTAAAACATGGAGACTGAGTGGTTGAAAAAATGGATTTACATATACAAAGTCAGAGATGGCCATTTCCTGTAATATTCTCTTTTCTCTAAGACATGGTATTTATTGGGGATACAGGGTGGCTTACCCCCACCTGCAAAAAAGAAGTTTAAAGGAGAAAAGTAACCTTCGAGATTTGCTCTTTTCTGGGGTTTTCTGTCTTTTTTTTTTTTGACTTCTTTGGCATTTGGCATTTCAAGTGCCCAAATTTTAATAGGGAGCACTTACTTCTTTTCTGCTTTGGTTTAATAGTTAAGACTACCTGCTCACCCCTGTAACATGTACCTTTTGTCCTCTATTAACTAAGTGTTAGTATTTTTTTATTTTTTGTAATGCAAGATTTGTAGTCCTATCTCTTACTGTAAGCTTTTGTTAACTTAATTTTAAGTATTTTGAGTTGAGTTTTGTTGCCAAGACTCTTGCCCAGTTCCACTATACCAGTACAAATGCTAATAAATAAATAAATAAATAAATAAATAAAATAAATTACAGCACCTATTCACCCATTCCTGGAAAATACAGACTTCATTGAAATGATCATTAAATCAATAGTTTCAGACCCCCTGCCAACACTGACAGCAATGATCCCTATACTGAGGTGTACACAAATGTCCTTTATAGACACCTATATATAGACTCAGATGTACTGGAACAGATCAAATCAAATCAAGATCCTCACAAAAAATAAGCCACCCGGGTGGACATCCAGCATAAATATGTTATACAATAAGAGAAAGAAACTGCTGTCTAAAAACAAGAGGGGAACAGTCCCAGCAAAGGAATAACTCCCTCCAAAGCATAAACAAGCAGATTAGATATTTTGTAAAGTCCTCTAAAGCTAATTATGAAACTAAATTAGCATCCCTAGCTAAGATAAATCACAAAGTATTCTTTAGCTACATCCAAACTCTAAAAGGAAAGGCCCAGCTTTGTGCTGAACTAGCTGTGGATGGTACCAGTTATACTGAACCTGAGGACATCACCAACCTGCTAGCAGACAGGTTTAATGAAAACTTCACACCCTTGTCCCCACCAATCATAGACATCTGTCACCAGTCCTCTGCCTAGTATCTCAAGAGAGCAGGTCATAGCCATATTCTCCAAAGCCAAAAATACAGCCTCTATGGGACCAGACAACATCCCAAGCTGCCTATTAAATGGTCTAAAACAGGAGTTAGCAGAACTTCTGAGCACACTCTTCAATCTCAGTTTAAGCACTGGTTTTGTTCCAGCTGAGTAGGAAAACAGCAACAGTAATCCCCTTACACAAAGGGGGTCCCTCAACTAACCCCAGACATTACAGACTGATAAGCCTAACCAACCTTATCTGTTAGGCCTTGGAGAGAATCATCATGGATCTTATCAATAAGGATATAAGTGACCTTCAAACTCTTGATCTGACTCAGTTTGGCTTTGTTAAGGGCAGATCTTGCCTGCTAACCCTGGTGGACTTCTTCAAGAATGTAACCAAGGCCTTGGATGAACGCAAAACAGTTCACACTGCTTACCTTGACCTAGCCAAGGCCTTTGACACAATCTCTCACTCAGGCATCATTGAGAAACTCACCCAGCTGTGGATTAACCCTTATGTTACTAGATGAGTTGCCAACCTGCTCACAAGCAGAACACATACAGTCAACATTGGGTATGCCAACTCTACTAGCAGACATATTGCCAGTGGTGTTCCATAGGGATCTGCATTAGGCCTCCTACTGTTTGGTGTCTCTTTTTCAAAAGTCCAGGTGAAAATAGATGGCATATGGCTTATCAAGTTTGCTGATGACTACAAACTGGGTGCAATCATTGAAATTCCCCAAATATGTCAACATACTGCAAAATGGGCTTACACAGACAAATGATTGGTGTCAAAGCCACAGACTTAAAACTAAATGCAAAAAAAATGCATTATCACCCCTTCAGCAAAGGAGAAAACCCTGATAATTAAAACATTAATAATATCCCCCTAAGTTCAAACCCAGTGGTGAGAGATTAAGAATGCAAGTTGATAGCAGCCTTAATTTTGATCATCAGGTGTCCACAGTAGTAAAAAAGGCCTTCTACATTGCGCACCTCAAAGGCAAGGGTGTAGCATCCAAAGCTAAAGAGGTTATTACTGGTCTGATGACAGCCGAGTATAGAGGAATTATAGAGTACAATGCTCCCTTCTGTATGTATCTCACCAGACATCTGCAGCATCTGGACAGACCTCACAGGATTCTTACTAAGAAAATGCAAGGTCTGTAACACATGACCTACACAGACAGACTGAAGGCCCTATCACTTTACTCAGTATCATATGGACTGCTTAGAGGTGACTTGTGCCTGGCCTACATAGCAATCTCAGACCCTGCCTTGTTGAAGCTGCTGCATATCCACAAATCCAATGGGACAAGATTCTCTTGCTCTACGGATCTTAACTTTGCCTGTGATATTAACAGGACATGCTGGAGTGACAGATATGTCTCCCAGAGGTTGCCACTTCTCTGGAGCAAACTCACAATTCATGTAAAACAGAGCTCCTCAATGATTCTATTTAAGTGTAACCTAGACAATTGGATGGGAAACCGTAAATTTACACTGGGGGTTTCACCTATGTCCCTCTTCGACAGGGGCAGCTAGTGTTGATCTTAGATTCGCACGCAAACATAGACTATATATCTTGGTCCATAAGATAACAAGGATATAAAATGGCTAGGCTTGTAGTGGCCTTAGGGTCAATAACCTAGTAGCCTCCTACGATCCTATGACTTGTAGTAGCCTTCAGTTGTACTCCTGTCAGGGTACTTTCAGTAATGATCATAAAAGCAAATGTAAATTCTTGTACTCAAATAAGTCTGTTTTCAATTTTAGCCATGGTAGAGACGGAATGTTCTGCTTTATGACTTCCTTCTTTTGGCTCTGCTTTTTGAACATGCCACACATCACTCAGTTCTGTATCAACATCATAGTCTGCACTGTTATATTTGGCCAGTCCATGACATTACATGTTCTTTCCTTGCATTTTATTTTGCCAAGGTATAAATCATGTATTTTTCTAACATATTGCCACCTACCTGCATAACTATGGTCATCTCCAAAAATCAGGTTCTGAATACACAACAGTTCTAAAGAGGAAATATGGTCTAATGAGAGAATATAGTAATGTAATCCCATCAGGCCACCCTGCCATAACAGCAATTCTAATCAACTGTAGTTCAAATCTATAGTGTACTCTTCCAGCTCTTGGAGATTGACTTCCATCATTCGTTAGTACAATACAATGCATGGTATGTCCAGCTCATTTTCTGAAAGGTCTTCTTTGCACTGAGTAATGCATGCATTTTTTGGAGTATCCAAAACAGACATAAGCGTTCATGGTATTTATTGTATTTGCAACTTAGATTTCTGTAGTGACAATAGTATCCTTTGTACAAATCTTGGAGCTTTCTGAAAGGACTTTGCAAAATATTTTGAAGCAGTGTGTGCGTAGATTCCACTGTTGTACTGTTGACATACAGGTAAATATAATTGCGGAACATCTAGCAGACAAAATCTATACACAGAAATGTATTTTATGCTTTTTGCATCATGTATGCCCTTTTTACCAAGGATTCATATGTTGGAAGCCTACTCCCCAGTAAAAAAATTGTACCTGCCTTTGTTGACTAGTATGAATCTGCATTGTTGTTGACATCATCATGTCTTATTTGAGAGTCAATGCTGTGGTTACTCAATACTTCATCAACCAGAAATAATTTTCTTAATTTGCTGACCATCACAATGCTGCACCATTTTCTAGCAGGTTTTGTACTAGCATTAAGTGCGGCATGAAGTTAGACAAATACTATACCATACCTAAGAAATGAACAAGGGATGGTTTATCAGTAGGCTTCTTTATATTCACAATAACTCTAATTCTTTATATCCACAATAGCTCTAATATTATAATCTAACTGAAGATGCTTTTCATCAATATATGTCTGATACACCTCAAAGGAATGCCACATATCTGGCATTTGGTTTTACAAAGCTTCTGACCTTGGGATCTTAGTCTTTCCAACAATTGTATAAATCACCTACCATATTGCTGTGCTTTGCACCACTCCAGACTAGAATGTTGTCTATTATTCTGATCTCCAGCTAGCCCCTTAACTGTTCTTAGGAGCACTTTAGGAGTTGAGAAGATTCCAAAAAGTAGCCTCAAGTCACGGAAGTAAAGGTGTGTTGAAAGTACAAAGTTTGGAAATGAGTTCATCCAAACTAATCTGTCAAAACTCTTGGTTTACAACATGGTCCGACAAGGATAATTTCCTCTCTCTTTACTAAGATGTGGATTAGTAAATATCTTGACTCACTGGAAGACCTTTAGTTGAGGTGCTGGAGTGTTTGTTGAATTATGCAGTTTTAGATAAAAATTCTTAAAAGGTCATTTTGTTGTTTCCTAAGTATTCTAATAATTATTATTAGTGGTCTAAATAACAATTAGTGCATCATATTACACTTCCTAAATTCAGAATTATTTCAGTAGCAAATGTAGAGTGAGGAATGTTAGGCTTCTATAAGATGCTAAAAAGGCCTAGTCCCTAACTCTTAACTGAACTCTCATTTTCTCCTGAGAACTTTGAGTGATATTAAATGTAATTCTACATCCTGCTAACACACACATCTAGTGTCAAACTTCTTGTGCTCAAGCAATATGGTGGTGTAGTAAGATATCTGCTTCAAAGCTCCAGTATTCTCTAGGGTTTGAGGAGACTGCCATGACCTATGTTCACGGTCTTTGTGACATTTTCCATGTTTTTCCTGTACCTGTGTGGGTGTCCCATGGGTACTCATTTTTTATCCAAGCAAACCAAAACATGCTGGTTGGCATGATATACTAAACTGTCCATAAATATGTTGTATTTATGCTAGCAGCATTTACAACTAAAGTGGGACACAATTTAAAATGTATTTTTGAACACCCTACCCACCAGCAATCAACTCAAGGAGGTACAACTAGTTGTGTTTTTTAAGTATTGTCCTTATATATACAAAGGAGAGGAATTAGGAATAGGTGACCCCCAGAGAAAAATATGGTTGAAAAAAGGTAACTGTGATAATAGTGGGTTAGTGTACATAGTTATTTGCCAGGATTGTCATGTGTTTTATGTGGGGGAAAACAGAGAGGTCCGTGCGTAAAAGAATATATGAACACCTTTATGCCATTGAAACACAAAATGGCAACAATGCATTATATAAACAAGTACCCGCAGTGGTGGTGCTGCAGTAGCGTTGTCACCTCACAGTAAGATGCTGTCCGGTTCGATTCTCAGCTAGAGCGTTTTCTGTGTGGAGACATGCGTGAATGGGCGTACCTTCATGAAGGCTGTGTGTCAGGGCTGATAACTCAGCACATAAAAATCAACTACCAATCATTAGCAGACTGGAGTTCCACTGTGGCGACCCCTAACCGGGAAAAGCCGAAAGACAACAACAACAACACTTTTTTCTGAGGTTAAGCTAGGATTCTGTTTTGGGATTCTAGAAATTATTAGGAAAGATATTGGGGGGACTGGTCAAATTACATTTATAGAAGTGAAATTAGATGGCAGTTATTTTTAAACTGCACTAATCCCCCAGGGTTAAATGATCGTGTTTCACTTGTACCCATATTAAAAAATAGGGCAACTGTATTATGAATTGTTAAAGTGTAACAAAAACTATTTAGTATTATACATTTAATTACACTTATTTTATTTTTACTTATTATACTACAGTTTTTTAAAATAACCTGTTTGTTTTAATGTAAATAGGCAATTTATATTGAATGATTGAATAATTTAACTAATTATCAATTAACTAAAGAATAATAGCTACCTTTTGGGTTTATATAACTGTTTTGATAAAGTCCTGTAGTGTGGCGGACGAAAGCGCTTAGCTCAGTTTGTGGCTTGTTAATAAATTGAAGTATTTTGTTATCTGGACTCTTCACTGGTATCAGATCTGATTCCACGAGGTGTGTTGGTTTTACTGTTTGAGTTCTCCTCGATCACTTTTGATGTGGTTTTGGTATTTACTTCAGTTGTTAACTATATCCTAGTCAATTTTATTTATTTTGCTTTGAGAACTGTCACAGAAATATTGTTTAAATATGAAAGGCTGGTTTTGCAAGTGAAAGCTGAATTTATTGTTTCCCATGTAATTCATGATATAGTCAATAGCTATATGGTTACAGTATTGAAAATGTAGGTCAGAAATACTGAAAATCACATTTATTTTAGTGTCCGAAATATCAGTATCAAATGCTTTCAATGCTGTCAGTTTCGTTTGCAGCCATTTGACATACAATTTAAAGTATGGTAATTTTTACAGAGTCCAATGAATACAGCAGCTGTCCATTTTTGGAATTGTGGACAGGAGTATGCTTTTGTAAGTCATGCTGAAATCTTATGCAAGTACATGGAAATGATTTCTGAAAAGACTTCAAATATCCATGTTTTTATTCATGACATACAACAACCATTAATGATCATAAAAGCCCTAAGCAAAATATATATATATAGAAAATAACTGAAGCTATGTGACATTTTGAGGCTTGAGTTTATATATTATTCATTTGGTTATGCTAACCAGTAAGATACATTAGACAGTGTCCATTTTTAGTGAAAGTCTGTGAAGCAAAGTTCCAGAATGGAATACAAACAGTGTAACATGCCTATGTGCATCCAGAATGGAATACAAACAGTGTAACATGTCTATGTGTATCCAGAATGGAACACACACAGTGTAACATGCCTATGTGCATCCAGAATGGAATACAAACAGTGTAACATGCCTATGTGCATCCAGAATGGAATACAAACTGTGTAACATGCCTATGTGCATCCAGAATGGAATACAAACAGTGTAACATGCCTATGTGTATCCAGAATGGAATACAAACAGTGTAACATGCCTATTTGTATTTACTCTTAAATAAAGCAAGCATGCATGTACCATTTATGCGATATAAACATTATACTGTTAAATTGTTTACATTAAGCAACCGAACAGGAACCAGTGTACCCTATTAAAAGGTATTTGTCTAAACACAGCATAACATAACATCCCGTTTCCTACTTCCAAAACACACCACTACATTTACAACAGAGTGTAAGGGAGATAAATTTTTGGAGTTACAGCAGAAGTGGTTTGCATAATTTTTGAATTCCTTATCTTTCTTTGTGGAACTGAGATAGGATAAGGTCATTTCAAACAAGTGCCTTAAATGCTGTGGTGCATTTCTGTTTATTCCAAAGTATAGTATAGTGGGTATTTCAAAATTTTAAGCATTAGACCCTTTCAGTGTATTAACTTACCAAATCCAGGCACATAACATTATCAGTTTTCAATACTCTTGTTCAAAAGTAACATTTTAGGTGCATCTTTAAAGGTTTCATGATTGGCTTATTCATGTCACATTTCAATTGTTGGCCACCAGCTACCAGAATGAATTAAAGGTTGTTGCAATACCTAATAATGTGCTGCAAGGAACTGCAGTTTGCAGTAGGAGCTATCTAAATAATTCTGTTAAATTAGAAGATTAAATTAAAAATGTTTGATTATATTCATTACGATACAGATCATACCACAGAAAGCAGGGAGGTTTGTGACATTAGGGTTCAAAATCTTGTCATGTCTCTCCTTATCTTAACCACATGGGAAGACCAGGAAATCTAATATTGTGTAAATGAAAGACTCACCAAGCAACATTAATGTTGGCATTGTGCAAAATGACCTTTGTAAACACAAAAAAAAACACACCAAAGGGAAAATACAAGACTATGACAATATCTGTGTCATATGTATTTTCCTTTGGTGTAAGTTAAGGCAAGACATCTGTAACACCACTTTCCCTCTCTTCTTGTCTTACAAATAGTTGAGTGTTTGGATGGGGGAGGATGGAAGAAGCAATGTTTTACACCAGTAGCTCAGTTTCTAGTCGGAGTAAAGGAGGTACAGGACAATATGCTGCTACTCAATAAAGATGGCAGGTATAGCCGCGGTGGTACAGCGATAGCGTTGTTGCCTCACAGCAAGAGGTTCTCCTTGTAGATTCTCAGGCTGGAGTGCCTTCTCTGTGGAGTCTACATGTCCTCCCCATGGTCGAGTGGCCTCCGAAAGACATACGTGAAAGGGCATGCCTTCGTTGAAGGTTGGGCATCGGGCTGGCAACTCGGCACCATAAAAAAAATCTGCTGCCAATCATTAGTGGACCGGAGTTCCCCTGTGGTGACCCCTAACTGGGAAGAGACAAACAACATGATAGTGTACACTGTGGCCAGCCAGGGGGTAGGAAAAGCCAGAAACAAAATCTAACACTATCTGCAAAAAAAAAAGCTGCATTTTAGTTTTCACTCGGACCCTCCCCACTCCAAAAAAGAATGCTTTTCGCAACAGTAATTAGAACATTGCTTTTGTTAAAATGAAATTACTGCTTTCTTCTTAGGGGAGGGGTATTGGTAAACACCAGGGGTGCAAAGTGAAAGAAAGCATTCCCATTTGCAGTTTGCGGACAAGATAATGCAAGAATTAATTAAACCCAATTCTATTGTCTGCAGGTGTATTTGGAGAGCTGATTAATTCCCTTTAAATAAAGCTACAGACAATATCTTAATTTATTTTCTGACTGATTTCTTTCCAAGAGAGGATTTTGTTATTGTTGTTGTTTTTGCCTACTTGGATTTGCAGAGCCAAACTTGCCCTGAAAGGCTGGTGGATGACTCAGCCTCTTTAAGTCCAGTCTGGTGTGTATGTTAGCATATTTTGTATTTGCTGGAAAAGAGAGAAAAAATGTCCGTGTTCCTCTGATATCCTAACTGTTATGTACTGTTATGTTCTTTTTCTGGTGGTTTCACAACATTGGATATGATGATCTAGCTACCTGCTTTGCTTCTTTTTTTTTTTTTTTTTTTTTTTTGTGGAAGAGGACATTTTTCTTTTTGTAAACACATACTACAAGGAACTGAGACTGAATGGAGAAATAGAATGACCTGTGATCATTATAACTAAGATGTATTATTAGGTGTAAAGTTAGAAAGAAATCAGAATGGCAAACAGAATGATGAGGTTCTTAGCTCAAAACAAAAGAACTTAAGGATATGAAGGCAACTTCATTGTGCAGGGTTTACTCACAACTAATATGGTGTGCTTCATTCTGCAGGTATTTTTGGGAAATAAAATGCAGGGAAAATGCAGAGAAGGTATTGAAAATGATGAGTGGAGCTGATGAGCCGTTTTAAAAGTAAACATAGACAAGTGAGCAGACTATAGTAGTAATGATACAGACACACAGGATCATGAAGAAAAAGATGGTAAAGCCATATCTTAGGCCTGTGCTTTCACATTAGTGATTGAGATATTTGCAACATGGTTCAAAGTCACAGCTGTTACCACCAAATCTATTGTGCCGTGTGTATTACATATATCTACAGAACAATATAAACCCTGTTTCTTCCTTATTTATTCTGTATGTCCAATCGTTGCTCCTGCTCATACAAATGTCTGTTACCTTCCTATCCTTCCCTACTAATGCACCAAGCCACTGACATATGTCATAACACAGTTTAATCCACCATCCTTTTCCCTAAACTGTCAGTTTTAGGAGGCATCAGGAGGAAAACAAGAAAATGTTGAGCCACAAAATGGGGACAATTGAAATGTATGTGTACTTCTGGCCATTTTCAATGGATGCATAACAGAGAGATCAATATTTAGTAGATTTACCACACCATCAGGAAATCCTAGGGGAAAGATGGGGTTTGGGTGGGACTTGCTACTGCACATCCTGTGAGGTACTTCACTAATACAAAGCCGGACTGGGTTGTCCAATGCTGAGCTTCTTAACTGATTAACTGAACAATCCTCCATTTCCTGATTTAAACTTAAAAATTTTCAATTACAATAGTTAACCAGCCACAAAATAAGTACCTGACTAGGTGTGTTTACTGAAACTTGTAAAATAACTAGTAACAGAAGATGTGATATGGTGTGTGTGTGTGTGTGTGTGTGGGGGGGGTACAAAGCAAAATGATATGATGTGGTTGACAAAAAGTCCTAAATCAGGGACAGATGTATGTCTCATAATGAAAGTTACATGAATAACAAGTTTTGTATTATTCCTCTTAGTGCAAGTATGCTGGACAAAACGGGTCCCTCTTAACTCATTGAAGAACTGGTTCATTGAACGGCATTTTGGACAGCATTTTTTGAGCATGCCATTCATCAAACTGTTCTGACTGAGATTGTATTACGGTGGGAATTAAGACATTAGCCCTTTCACCACTGTAGTGTGATCTCAAAGTTGGTATAATTAGCGGGGGGTATGGGGGCACAGCCCCCCACAAGAGAGAGGTTCGATGAAATGCCATTCCGTGATCCGATCCTTTGATGAATTAATACAGACCAGGACAAAACCAGAAATAATTGTGGCATGGGGGAAAGCAAAGGCCTGAAATCAGAGGTCGATTTTAGTTCTCACTCGCATACACTTAAAAAGCTGCTAGAATAATACGTTTTGCATTAGCATGTATTTTCTGAAGGGTATAAAATGTGAAATTTGTGTCTCATCATTTAGTGATTTCAGTCCTCAATGGTTTGCCAGAAAACGACAAACTGAATGAGGAAAAGACAAACAATCTGATCGTTACACAAACAATCTGATCGTTACACAAACAATCTGATCGTTACACGGGAAAGGTTTGACTAGCATGCATTTCCTAAAGATACAGTCAGTCTGGGGCAAAAACAAATACTTCTTCTGACCAAAGGCCAAAATCAAGGGCAGGTTTCATGGATTGTTCTTATATACATAGAAAACTGGTGCTACTAAGGTAACAATGTTTTCATTATCATGCATTTTCTGAAAGTTATGAGGTCTGAACCCAAATGTTGCATTACTTACTCTACATACTGGTCCACTCCCTTATAGATGGTGATATACAACCAAACCTGGCCCAAACTCTAGCACAACCACAAAGCCTTACACACCAACTCCTACTAACACAGACTTGCTTACCAGGCCCCCCCAACTCTCTCCTGATAGTTCATCTCAATATTTGAAGCATAAATAATAAAGTTGCTCACCTACATGCCCTTATGGATGTACATGCATTTGACATCCTCTGTCTCACTGAAACATGTCTCAAGCCATCAGTACAAGACAATGTAGTTATTCCCCCTGGCTATAATATCCTGAGACTTGACCGTAATGCTAAGAAGGGTGGAGGAGTAGCTATACTATACAAGTCTGGATTACAAGTGACCTCGTTAGACTCCAAACCTCCACTAACTAGTAATGCAGAAATTCTTATTTCCAAGATTCAGCTCAACAAATGTAAATCCATGTATATCATCTGTATCTACCTTCCCCCAGGCAATAATACTAGCACGTTAGAAGCTATCCTCAGTTGACCAGTCGACCAACTACCCACAAGAAACCATAGTACCCGGTGACTTTAATATAAGCTGGAAGTCCTGTTCATCTGAACAGCCTTCTACTTATATTAACCTATATGGTTTTACTCAAACCATCACCTCCCCTACCAGAACCAACTAACTTAATAACAAGGAAAGCACCCTAGACTGGATTCTCACCAATAGTCATCAACAAACTTACAAAACAGGTACCCTCCCTGAAGATATAAGTTACCACTCACTCACCTTTTTAATTAGGTATAAGACTGATATCCCAAACCCAAAAATTTATAAGATAATAAGGACTGACAAAAATTTTAACCCTGATAGCTTCCAAAAATAACTTAAAGCTTGTGACGGGTCACCCCTGAAACACCTCCCATTAGACGATGCAGTCAAATACTTCAATTCAAAATTCTTAGCCACTCTAGATCGCCATGCTTCAACACGCACAATTAGAACTAGGACTAAACCAGCCTCATGGCTCTCCAAAACTACCAAACAAAAAATCCTCAAAAGAAATAAACTCTGGGCCAGCTGGCATGCAACAAAAAGCCCTACAGAACAATTAAAGTTCAGATAGCTAAGAAACGAAACAAAAAAGCCATATTGTTAGATAAAAGAAACTATTACTGTCAGCTTCAACAAACCCACCAAAATAATCCTCAAAAATTCTGGTCAGGCATCAATAACCTCTTACACCCAGGTTGCTCAGGCACACCTACTCCCTCAGGCTCTGATCACAACAATCCCAACCAAATAGCCAACTTTTAACACTTTTTTCACAGAGACCAGTCAATCCCTTGCTAATCAGCTATCCCCTGGCACCATATCCTCTACCACTGCTATCTCCAACAGCCCCCCTCTATTTAATTTTCAACCTGTTCCCACATCCCTTGTCTGTACTCTTATTCAGAAACTTAAACCCACCACCCTCTCTGCAGACCTACTACCTGCAGAATACCTGCAAAAATCTGCAAAAGGCATAGCCTACTCCATATCCATCCTCATTAATAGAACTATTTCTGAAGGAACCATCCTATCAATCTGGAAAGTTTCACATATTATCCCCCTGCATAAAGGTGGTAATTCCAAAGAGTTATCTAACTACAGGCCCATAGCCATATTATCCCCATTGGCAAAAATAATGGAGAAATGCATTCATAAGCAACTTTTAAGCTATCTACTAGAAAACAACTTACTAGCCACCTGCCAACATGGTTTCAGACCATTTCATAGCACCACCTCTGCTCTCTTATCCTTTACCGACTGCATTGATAGAAATTGAAATAATGATACTTTATCTTCAGCCCTCTTTATTGATCTGTCAGAAGCCTTTGACATGGTTAACCACTACCTCCTCATAAACATACTTAAAAACCTGTCATTGGATGCACTTGCTAAACAGTGGTTCCAATCCTACTTAAATAACAGGCAACAGGCTGTACTATGGGAAAATAACTTGTCTTCTCACCTCCCAGTTGCCCTTGGTGTCCCTCAAGGCTCCATACTGGTTCCTCTGCTCTTCTCTATCTTTACTAATTACCTTTATTCTGTAATACCTCAAGCTACCTGTATCCAATATGCAGATGATTCAACACTTATATGTTCAGCCACTTCCCCATCAGAACTTCAGTCCCTAACCCAAAACACCTTTACCATAGTATAAAATTGGCTTGTAAACCGATGTCTCTTCTTGAACCCAAAAAAAAAACAAAAATGCTACTATTCACCCCCACCAGTAGGGCCACCCCACCTAACATTACTGTAACATCTAGCAATGGAATTATCATATCTCCTGATCCTACCACAAAACTACTTGTGGTACTAATTGATAATAACCCCACCTTTGAGCCTCCTATTAATAACACTATAAAAACAGTAAACAAAAAATGAGGTTCCTTCTACAGGATCAAACCCTTTCTGACTCCACTAGCCAGGACCACTATTGCCCGTAACCACCTAATCTCATCCCTACTATATGCCTCTCCTATCTATACCAAACTATGTAAAAGCAATCTGAATAAGCTGACTACCTCCTACAACAATATTGCCAGGTTTGCAACTGGGTCAACCTGTAGAACCCATCATTGCAGCAATCTTAATCAACTAGGCTGGTTAGAATTGTCAAATCTAATACTACTGAACCAACTAATAGTAGCCCATAAGATCTTGTATCAACCTACAAATACACCAATACTCACTAACTTTATCACCCCCTATAATAATCTCAAAACCCTACGCTCACCTAACAAACTTCTGGTACAAATAGGTAAAACCAACAATTTGGATGGTGACTCATTGTTCTCTAATACAGTGGGTAAAACCTGGAACACCCTCCCTATTCACCTAACCTCCCTATCCTCAACTAACCAATTTAAAAGCAAACTAAAACCCTACCTTAAATCACACTGGTTATGCCCCTGTGTTAACCCAGACTAACTACTTAACCTGTCCCTAGTCACTAATCTTCTTACCTGTATAAGCTTGTTTCTTTTCTATTAACAATAATGTGTGTATGACTTTACAGTTTAATCGTGTCATTGTACATATTTTGTTTGAATATCCATAGCTGTTATGCACTAGGATTTTTGTGTGACTTTACAGTTTAATAGTGTTATTGTACATATTTTGTATGAATATCCATAGCTGTTACGTACTAGGATTTTTTCTTATTAATAAGCTAAATCCAATGAAATGTAATGATTGCCAAAACTTTGTAATGTACCAATGTCTTTGTAAATATTCTTCTGTATGTGGAGCTTTTCTCCCTGGGCCTCCACTGAAAATGGATATATATCCAGTTGGACCAGCCCGGTCAACAAATGTAAAATAAAATAAATAAAGTAAATACTAGCTAAAGCCCTCAATTATTTGCCACAAACCACACATTTTATGCTAAACAGATGAAAAATATGAAGCAAATTCAAAGACAGTGTTCAAAATCAGGGGCAGCTGAAAGCTGTGGTTGTGTCAGCTCTCAATCTGTCATCTCCAAAATGAGGAATAATACCCTCCCTTGTCATAGTGAGGAACAAATGGGAAAAAATTGAGTACTTATTAACATCTTCACATAAGAAGCTCACACCATGGTTAACATGGTGTTTTATACTTTAAAAAAATTATTTATGAATTACTCTGATTTTAATATTTTCCATGAATATTTGTTACATAAATTCAGTTTTAATAATTTTTGTAACAGACCTTTTCAATATGAAACATTGAGGAACATGTAAATCAATAGTCAAAACGAGAAATATTCTTCATAATGGGTACAGCTGTGAGGTGTGTGTGCGTGAAACATGTAAACTGATGCTTATTGTATGGCAGGGAATATTTTACTGAAATGTTCTGTAATCATTGTGTATTATTTAAATAAACTGCTGTGGGCTAACTGATGCATTGTTCTTAGTTTATAATGTAATGTTTCATGATAAAAATTGGTTTGTGAACAATATTAACACAGTTTTCTTCAACCGAATGTGTTGTAATGAAATGTTTTAGAACTCTTGGACCTGTATTTTATGATAGTCCTGCCTAGCTGTATTTTTTTCTCATGGGTACTTTTTGCGGTCTTGTAATTTATTTTTGTGGTTTGTTGAAAAACCTACATGTAATAAAATGTGCCAGGAACTCTGAAGTAGTAACTGTAATACAATAACTCCAAACGAGGAAGGTCCAAAAACCTGGATTCAAAGTGTAATAATTTATTGAGCACGTTCGCCCCACAGCATGGGAATAAAAAAACAAAACACTAAAAACACATTACATTTAAGTGATCTTCTATAAAATCATTGGATAATGAGTTAAAGTCACCACACACTAAAAATAAACTACTAAGCAATTATGAAATACTAAATATAATAAAATTAATATACATAAAACAGCATGAAATTGCATAAAATATATAAAATACTTGTCCACTTAGAAAAATTCTTACTAGCTATATAAATACCTATAATTTCTTAGCTTTTATGTGAAGCAAAGATAAAACTGATGTATGCTCATTCAAGCCTGGAGGAGAACTAGCCTAAGTTCCCAAAGTAATTCTCGAAATTCCAACATAATTCCCACCCACCCCCTTGAAGACTTTTAGGTACTTCTTCTAGGATAGTAAAATAAAATTTTTATAAGATGTACAAACCAAAGTATGTTTGTATAATGCATTGTTTTCTTTTTTATTTGAAATGTCATAAAGGTGTTTGTATATTCTCTTCCTAAAACAGTGTTCAGATTTGCCCAAATAATATGCAGGACAGTTTGAACATCTAGCAATATACACAACTCCTTTAGATGAACATTTCCCTTTGTACAAAATAAATCTTAGATTTCAAGATGTTATGCAATACTAAAGACTCACCTATCAAAATATAAGAGCATCGATTACAGGACCTACATCGAGTAGCACCTACAAGCTGCTCATTAATGCCCTTGTTTGTGCTAATATTAATTTCAAACATATTTTTAAAATTAGAAGCTTTCTCATATGTAAAAACAGGCTCGGATCCTACCACATTGTAAAGTGCAGGATTAGCTTTAAAAGTATTCCATTTTTTTCTAGCAATATTTTTCACATCAGTTGAAAGGTGGTTGTACTGGATAACTAAAGCATGTTTATACCCCACTTGGGTTTTCAGTGTAAACAGTTTCCTCCAACCCTATTTCCATTAGGGGTTTATACTTACCACCCCATTCACATAGTACCTGGCTACTGATATATTTGACCAACTTTTGGTTAATTAATGCACTCAATTCATCTGGAGCATATTCTGGGTGTGACTGGGTGTGACTTCATTCTGGCAACCCAAATACATTGGCCATTTGCAAGGCTCTTCTTCAGGGATACAGGGTGACAACTTGAAAAATGTAGATACGAGTTGCTTTCCTATACACTTTAGATTTTAAAATCATATTTGTATGTGAAATTAATGTGTCAAGATAGTTAATCTTCTCTTTGTCATAACTTGAAATAATCTTAAAAACTTAGTGGTATTGTTCAAGTAATCAGCAAACTGTATGATATCAAATTCTTGACCAGCCCATAAAAGAAAAATGTCATCCAGAAGTCTAAGGTACAGGTGGATATATTGATAAAGTGGGCTATTAAAAACATATCTGCTTTCCAACGCAAACAAGACTAGGTTAGCAAATAGAGGAGAACAGGAGTGCCCATGGCTACCCCCCTAGTCTACCTGAAAAATTCACCTTCAAAGAAAATGTAATTGTGATCTAAAACAAGGGAGGTCAACTCAGTAATCAAATTAATTTTGTCATTAGTTAAAAACTCACAATCCTTTAAACTATCATGGAAAATTTATAAACCCTCTTCCCTAAGAATATCTGTAAGCAAGTATGTAACATCTATAGTAAAAAAGACAAGTTTTTTTCCCAGATATTAATTTTTTAAACATCCTAAAAAAATCCCATGAATCTCTCAATAAGTGTGGTCCAGTGTCATGAATAGGTTTAGGCCATCTGTCAACTAACATCACCAAGTGATACGTCTTTGACATTTGGGCAGCAACTATATGTCTAAAAGGGGGGTTTATTATGTCCTTGTAAATTTTAAGGATACTAAATACGGTGACAACAGTAGGTTTAGGGTTTTTCAAAAATGTATAAGTCTCAAGGTCTATTCTCTGATTAATCAAATAATCCTCCAAATAAGAATCAATTCTGCTATAAGCAATGTTACTTTGATTTCTAAAGGCATTCAGATACGTTTCAGTGATGTGTAAAAGGTTACACATTGCACTAGAATAATCAAATGAATCAAACAGGACAGTTCTATCCCCTATTTAGGGTTTTATTATTCGTAGGGATCTGTCCTTATGTAAAGTGTCCAATAACACCTTTTCCTGGTGAGAAAGATTGAAGTGGCAAAAGCTAACTTTAAAATGAATGCCCATGCTATAAATATCCTCTGTAACAGCCTTTTTAAATCTATTAATTATAGGATGTAGAGGAGAATTAAAACTACTGCTCCTTTTAATTGTTTCGCCAGTAACTGTAGTTATGCCACCATACTGATTACCTTTATTCTTCTCATAAAAGAACACTGCCAGGTTTGGTTTCCTAGTAAATAGTTTCAGCTCTAACAACAAGTTACCTTCATCAAAATTCCTGGTTGGAACAAATTTGAATCCTTTTGAAATAAAGAGAAGTGTTTTTCTGTTAATGGCTTTATTTGTATAGTTACAGATATTAAAATCTTTGTAAGACAGCACTATCCCATTCTCTACTATGATCAGTACCCCCTCCTCCCTCCTGTCTTTCTCAGGTGAGATTTCACCTGTGGAGCTGGATAGAATATTGGAATATTGGCACCTGGATCTAATATTGGTTTGGATCAACTGGCCAGGCAGCCTGATCTGCGCAGAAATGGAAAATCCTGCTGCTCAGAGGTACACTGGGTGTGATTCTCATTAAAAGGAATATCTGGGAGGAGGGTCCTTCAAAACATCTTCAGATACGAAATTACCTACCCTTCCAGAGACATTATCATGTACTTGTGTATCGTTAGGATGTGGACCATGGTGGGGAGGTGACATGTTTTTTATAGGGTATGCCTCTTTATTATCATACTGTTTGAAATCTCTCAATAATTTCTTTTGTTTTTTTATTGAATACCAAATTGCACTTCATATCTACTTTCTGAAATACATTATCGCACGCATTTCTGTTGTTGTTGTGTCATTCGGCTTTTCCCAGTTAGGGGTCACCACAGCGGAACTCCGGTCCGCTAATGATTGGCAGTAGATTTTTATGTGCCGAGTTGCCAGCCCTGATGCACAACCTTCAACGAAGGTACGCCCATTCACGCATGTCTCCACACAGAAGACACTCTAGTTGAGAATCGAACAGGACAACATCTTACTGCGAGGTGACAACGCTACTGCAGCACCACCACCGCAGTCATCACACACATTTCTGTATTGTTCGAAAATTAAATCATGTTGAATCTGAGAATCTAAAGTTTCCACCTCATCAAGTAATGACTTAATATTAAAATCATTGTGCTTTAACCAAATGCAAATTTGAACACTCACAAACCTTGCAGCACCACTTGTAACATTAGTGTCTTAAATAACTGTTGCAAATTTGTAATGTTTTGACTTTAGTCAACTTTTTCCCCCAAGGAAAATAGTATGTCTTTTAATGAGCACGTGTTATTACGACTAGCGACTTTGCCATAAGTAAACATAGTCCTGCAACAGTTAAAACTGAAAGTTCTGTCTATAATACCTTGTAAACTAATATGTTCACCACAATTAGTCCTTCCATCAAAAATGCATACATCTCCCCTCTTAGTACAAGGGGAAAACATGCCATATGAGAGTTGGCATTAACAGAGGGCTGCATACCTGCAACTGCTGCATAGAAAAGGTGGCTGACTACCCTCCTTTGGAAACAGATGCTTTTCCTCAAGATGTAGCTCTAGCATCAGCTTGTAAGTCTGGATGATTAATTGTATCTCTTTTATTGGAAGATCAAACTCCTGTAAAAGGGATACCCATGAAGAAGCCAGAGCCATTGAAAACAAACTTGCTGTTGGAATTGGATGAACATAAATCGACTGGAAAAGGAAGCAAAACTCTGAAGTAGTGCTGTTTGAACTGTTTCATCTGCATTACAGTAATTTTCTTATAACTTGCTCAGTACTGCAAGGGTGTATTTGTGTTAGATGGAGGGTGCCAAATCAGATTTTTCCATGAAATGGATGGTACTGCTGAATCGAAAGATTTTTGTAGTGACTGTCAGATGATGGCAACAGGATAGTAGCCATAAACCATTGTGTAGCTTATGGTTAGGCATGGTAGCTGAATTCAACAGTAA
>NC_056739.1:1528853363-1528895863 GCF_019279795.1 Protopterus annectens | reverse complement strand
CCTCCTGATATATAATGCCATACATCCCAAGCTAGAACAAGCTACGAATAATATCACAGTTGAGAATAATAACAATATCTGAAGCTGTATTCATGATCTAAAAAAAGTCTAAAAACTGTCCACATTAGCAACAGAGGTGTATGCAATACAGTTGTTATACTTCACCGGAGGTCCTCTCTCTAGAGGCATGATATTGCTGCTGTATGTGAGACATTTTTAGATCCAAGCATGCACACTAAGGAGTAAGTGGTATTGCAATCTTTTATTGAGACTGCATAACCCACTACCTAAATGAGGCCCAAAGTCTATATTCAGTTGTCAGTGACTCACCATTAGATCTGCTAAATTAATGTCTGTTGCATGTGTGCATACAAATCTCTCTCACCTCCCAACAAGGGTGAGTCTCTAACCAATAAGATCCTGAACTGGCTTCGTACTCAGGTCCAGTCTGAATCAACAGTGGCTGGTCATTTCTCCCAATGAATTATCTCTGTGGGCTTGCAGAACTAATTTGCACACCAGCTTATACTAATAAAGTAATCAAATATGACAGCATACTTCACTGGATTCTGGCCAGTAATCCACTAAATATTCTCACTCTAAAGTTATAGGTTGATTTACAAATTATTGTCTTTCCACATTTGTTATTTAATCATACTCAAAGGTCAATAAATTCCAGGGTTACCATTAGTCATTTAACATTAAACACTACCAGCACAATCTTCCCTACACTTAGTTCCAGCAACTGGTCTCGACTGCGGAAGTTTCTTTTAGATGCTGCAGTAAAATTCTTAAAATATATTTCTCTTACATAATAAACAGCCTCACATCCATGTGAAAAAAAGAGCACCAGGTCTGCTCAGTAAACATAAATCCCCACTAAGATCAGATCTACAATAGCTAACAACTGTCTGTGGTGTTGTCACCATAAAGTATAGTACAATAACTTTAAACTGTATGAAACAGGTGAAAAAAACTTTCCATACTGAACAATATTGTTGTCAAAATTAATATAAGCAGAATGTTGACAAACCAAAGCATTTTTGTCAATCAGTTAACCACCCCCTTCATCCTAGCCATGCCGGTACTTTGACCATTCAGCCATCTAGATGATATGGTTGCCCACCTTTTTGTACACCATTTTCATAATCACAGTCACACTCAAATTATTCTTTTAAATCCAAAAAGTACATCATTTTAAAAGCATAATAGACTGATGCACCTGTTCATAAGGAGAGGCAATTCACTGCATTGCATTACTTTTCTCCTACTACCCGTTATTTCCGTCTTTCTAAGACCAATGAAAATGTGTTTGCAGCCACCTTCTCAATTACTTAACTAGCCATAACATTCTGTCATAATCTCAACTTGACTTTAGGTAAGAATATATAACAGTCATTGTATTTGTGGATTTGGTGGGCTTTCTCTGAAGTCATACTAATACAGAAATTGTCACTGCCATATTTTTGAACTCTCAAAAGTCTTTGCTACTGTGCATCAATAAAGGCTTATGAGTGTCCTTGACATTTTAGGTTTTACTCCTAGAGGTAAACGATGGTTCCTCAACTATTTGTCCAAAAACTCAAGCCATCAAGTGAAACAAATGTATTCCTTCCTGCCTGTAAGCACTGGTTCAGTACTAGGTCCACTCCTAATCACAGTCTATGTAAATGATATGGCTCACAGTTCTAGAGAGTGAAAATTAATTCAACATGAAGAAGATGCTCCAATCACCATTGTTGACTCTTTACTTTTTCTCTTCAAAAACAAACTGCAACACTGTTTCATTCTGCTTCGAGACTGGATGAAAAGCATTCACAAAACTGATGCTGTCACATCCAAAACTCTAAACTACTCATGTTATCAGTTCAGTACCCATTTTATGCAGTTCCTCCCAACTGATCTTCTAATGTTTATCATTATTTTATGTGACTCCACAGTTACTGATGTTTTCACTATAAAGGTCCTTACTTGATAATGATTTAAAATTCAATTGATACATAAAAGTGTTCAGTAAAAACATTGCAAAACCTGGAATGCAATACAAGATGAAGTATTCCTGTCAGATAAAACAAGGGTTGTTCTTCTTCTTTTGTCTTTTCCCGGTTAGTGGTCGCCACAGCGGAACTCCAGTCCGCTAATGATTGGCAGTAGATTTTTACAGTGCTGAGGTGCCAGCCCAAAGCCCAACTTTCAACAAAGGCACGCCCATTCACGCATGTATTTCAAATGCCACTCGACTGTGGGGAGGACATGCAGACTCTACACAGAAGGTGCTCCACCCACGAATCGAACAGGAGAACTCCTTGCTGTGAGGTGACAACGCTACCATTTCACCACTGCGACTTACCAGATAAAACAAGGATAAAACAAGGGTAATACAGCCAATTATCATTGTTATTCTTCCCTTCCCTTCCCTTCTCACCAAAGCTATAGAGTGGAATATCTCATTTGTATAACAAACACAAAAAGACATACTACAAAAAGCTTCTCGATTTGCTTCAAGCCATCACAGTACAATTTACCACTGCTTGCCCCAAAGATATTTAAACCAGCTAGAGTTTTAATATCACCTTGCTGCAGTCCAGCTTTCAGTTGCACACAAGCTACTATATTTGCCTAACTGCCCCTCTCTAAGTAATGCTGCTTGAGACAATCAGTTAGATAGCTTGTCTGCATCCCAAAGGTACAAAATATCTTTGGTGATGCTACATTTGCCTTAATAAATAATAATAATAATAAAAAGGAAACCTTTGGAGCAAACTCCCTTACAAAATGAAAAGTAATGCAACACAAAAGACCTTCAATTATGAGACAAATAATTACTTTTATGAGAATTAGACAGGCAACTGCAGGATCATTTAATTGCCTGCCTTTCTGTCTGTGGACCTAATCACACTTACATATGAGTACATCTATTATCTCTTAATGGAAAGTTATCTTATTACACTAATTTACACTCTTCCTATTTTTAACACAAGATCAAGAGACACTAGAAGTAATGACATTCTCTTCTGTTGAAGTTATTTTAGTTTCTAATCCTAATTTATATCCTATCTATACATGCCTGTATCTCCTTTACCTGTCTTTACCTCCTTTACCCACTGAAGTATGAACTATTCCTTTTGGATCATTACCATTAGTCATTTAACATTAAACACTACCAGCACAATCTTCTCTACACTTAGTTCCAGCAACTGGTCTCGACTGCGGAAGTTTGTTTTAAATGATGCAGTAAAATCCTTAAAATATATTTCTCTTACATAATAATACAAAAACTGCATTTTTCTTGAACTTCTTGTCTGGTTATATTAATAAATGTCAGTATTTTGTGATTTAGTCTACCATCTAGAGATCACTTCCCCCAAGACGCCAACAAAATTGGGACTCCCATCAAGACATTACTAGTTAACAAATGTAAATAAATAAACAAAAAAAGCAAATAAGTTTTCAGCACTTCTGTTTCCTCTTTGCTTCTGACTTAAATCTTAATAACAGCCTAAATTATATATAGATGCAATGCTTTTAGTAGTACTCTTGGACCATTAAGAAAATAAATATAAATCCAAATGTCTGGACCCATAAAATGGCTATACTGGACTGCAGTGATATTCATTACAACCTTTCTCTCACCTCTTTGGCTGGATGCAAGCACAATATTCTGCACACAAGTCCTGTTCTCTGTTATCTCTCATGCCCAATAGCTGTGAATCTGACAAGAGATTCAGAGAGGGATAAAACTGTGACTGCAATACAAATGATATGAGACTTGATTAGTGATGTAGATGCTGAAGAAGTAGGAAAATGAGCAGCTGACGTCAACTCAGTGCACATATCCACAGTGAAAGATTTAGAAAAACATCATATCTGTAAACTCACGGGTCAGCAGCAAGCTGCAAAGCAGACCTCCCCAATGGCTTCCTGGATGATAGTTGTCTTCATGATCATCTCTCATGCCTGCACACTAGAGAATGAATGTTGTTGTTGTTGTCGTTTGTCTTTCGGCTTTTCCCAGTTAGGGGTTGCCACAGCGGAACTCCGGTCCACTAATGATTGGCAGTAGATTTTCACGAACACCGAGGTGCCAGCTTGACGTCCAACCTTCAACAAAGGCACGCCCATTTACGCATGTCTTTCGAATGCCACCCAACCACGGGAAGGACATGCAGACTCCACACAGAAGGCACTTCCCGCACTCCGGCCGAGAATCGAACGGGAGAACCTCTTGCTGTGAGGCAACAACTATACAAGTGATTATAGTAAGGAAAGTGTGATAGCCGACAGGCAAAGGGGAATAAAACTATATTAAAATATATGACAGGTGCATTCTACCACTGATAAAGTGTACTGAGACTGGTGAAGGACACTGTGGTCATACATATGATGGGAGAAGTGATTGGAGGGCGTGGATCAGAGATGCAAGGCAGCCACACTTGGGCCTTAAAAGGAAAACTAGAGTAAGCTCTCTGCAGGCAAAAAGTGCCACTAATGTAAGGAGGTAGGATGTTACTTTAAAAAATGAATAGTGGAGAAAAAGTCTATTGTGCACCAGGAAATATACTGTAATATCATGGATAGTCAACATGTAGAGAAGAAGAACATCTGTGCAATTTCAAGGGAGGGCAGTTTACTGGGTTTCACCAGACACTACAAAAAGTACCTACAGTCTGAGGTCAGGTGGCCAGAAAGGAAATGAACTGAGCTGTGGGATACTAATGAGTGTGCCCTGACATTGTACAAGAACACCAACATGTGGGTAGTTCTGAGGAAAACAGAAGCTCTTTAATTCTTAGAATAGTGGATCAGAGGGTAGTTGTGACTATGAAAACAAGAGCACTTCTGGTGATTTAGTCCAATGGGTCACTGGTAGTGGAAAAATATAAATCAGCACTGCCTGTTAACAAAGTGCTCTGTTACATAATGCTAGGATTTGCAAAAGTACATACCATGACTGTTTGGATGTTAGTAACCCACTTGTATGTATGACTTTGTAATTTGCCTTTATTTGTTCTATAACTGGTTAAGTGTACTGATCTTTTCACATAGTTATTTCACCATACAGAGGTACAAAAAAATAAATAAAAATAGAGCAGCATTGCACAAAGAGTGTTTACAGCAATGTAAACTGTAATAAATACAATAACAGGTGTACCAGTACCAACACTGTTTACAGAGTTAAGGAAAAACTAGGAGTACAATTGTCTGTTTGTACATTGTTCCAGCAGGATTTCGGAAAAAGACTAACTAGAGAAATCTGTTTTAAATTACCCTTTGTTATCATACATTTACATGCTGAAGAATTTTCATCAGTTAGATGTTGAGATCGGATGGGTAGTGATGCAGTGAGTTAAGGGGGAAAGTGGGGCTACCAAAGCACTAGAATGAAGCTCCAATTAAAGGTGCAACCAGAAAGGAGAAAAGTCTAATATATATAAGTGGTCTTACAATGGTGGAGATGTGTGATCCCATAGGGCAGGTTTAACAGTACAGTTAGCCACAGATATAAGACTTCTTTTACGAGGTAGCACAGATAATGTATTGTATGAAATATAGTGGTCATGAGTAGGAAAAGACAGACAAAGAGAGAGAGAGAGAATCATTGCATATTTTAAGGAGTCAGAAATGTAACAAAAGTACTAAAAATTTAACAAGTTTATGCAAAGCCTGTTTTCAGCAGGGGTAAGTGTACAATCTAGGTTGCACAGAATGGTGCAGTGATGCTCTGAGTAGGGTGAAATGAAAATGCATCTTCCAGTTCTATCGAGTACCTTGAAATGACTGTAGTCAACTACAGAAGAGTGATCCAAAAGGAATAGTTCATACTTCAGTGGGAACAGAAATATTATTTTCCCTAGGAAGGCCCCAGCCTCCAGAGATCATAACTACCTTCAAAATATGCAACAAATAATGTGTTTCTTTGGTCATGAAATAGAGTATGTGAAAGATACATGATAACAAGGAGTTATACCAAGTGCAGGGTATCCACAGGAGTAGATTTTTTGATAAGTGTGAAATCTGAAGCATGGACTTGCAAGGATGAAAAAGTCTGTGAGTTGCAATATGTAATATAATCTAAATTTTGTATAAATTAAGCTGTAGCAGTTTGAACTGAAGCCACCATTGACTCGGGATTGATCTACACTAACATTTTTGCTTATACTTCTTATCTATACGAAACTTTTTGCTAATGAGCCCTAGATCTTCACTAGGTCTAAAGAGAACAAATGGGAATATGGCTGAACAAGTGGGATTTAAGGTAGTGTTGTAATTTGCTGATTAATATATGAATACATGATTGTGTGGTTAACTAAAAATGATTAATAATTAGAACGTTTATAACAAAGTGGGATGACCTGGCACTGATTTTTACAAAAGCCTGTGCAGAGAAGTAGTAATAGAGAAGGAAAAAGCTACTGGGAGTTGCCATGTACCATAAATATTGTGCTACCATTGAACTATTAAGCAGTATTATCCAAGTTTTTAAATGGGCGGCCGCGGTGGTGCAGCTGTTAGTATTGCCGCCTCACAGCAATAGGTTCTTTGGTTCAATTCTTGGCTGGGTGCCTTTTGTGTGGAGTCTGCATGTCCTCCCTGTGGTTGTGTGGGTTTCCTCTGGGTGCTCCGTTTTCCTCCCACATCCCAAAGACATGCTGTAGGTGGATTGGACACTCTCAATTGGCCCTAGGTGTGAGTGTGTGTGTGCGTGTGTGCCTTCTGTAGTAGTTTGGGTGCCAGGCTGGCAACTCTGTGCTGTAAAACTCCACTGCCAGTCATTCTGTGGACCGTTGTTGCACTATGATGACCCCTAAAAAGGATAAACTGAAAGATGATGATGATGATGATGATGATGATGATGAAGATCCAAGTTTTTAAGTGGGGAATTCTACACTTAGAAAAGACTGGGAAACAATGTCAAAGATCTTGGTGACAGAGTTGAAGATATTGATAAGATGTAGAAATCTGGGCATCCATGACCTCACCAAATCTCAAATGAAGGAAGACACTGGTAATGAAAAAGAGTAAGGCAAAAATAGTCATAAAGCCCTTGTTAAAGGCATGTGGCTCTGAGCAGAGTAGACCATCTGAATTATAATTCAGCTAGTGGAATAACTGCTTAGAAAATCATGTTCTGTGATTTTGAATAATGAAGAGAGCAGAGAAATGGAGCGATCAGCTTTCTGAGGGCCACGGAGTGATCAGCTTTCTGAGGGCCACGGAGCTTAGGAAGCAGAGTTACAAAGGTAGGCTTCCAAGGAACTGAAATAAAACCAAAGAAGAGTGAACCAGTGACTATGAGAGAGAGCAGTTCAGGAATAAGTGAATAACATGCCTTAAAAGATATAAGATGTCCATTAACTGCTACATGGGATCCTCCTTCTGGTAATCGGCAAAGAACACAATTTACTTGTTCAACAGTTATTACCCTGTTCTGCGGAGCTCATTAGATGTGAAACATAACGACAAGAGCTGGGCACAGTGCCATCTGTAGCAAGGGCGGACGATGTGATGAAAGAAAGGCAAAGATGATAAAAAATTTCCAGGGGATTCAATCATTTTTGTTCAGAGAAGGTACTATGAAGAATGAAGGGAAGACGGGGAGGGATAAGGAACTGATGAAAAGGGAAAAGAAGAGCATGCCTAGTGAGAATGAACAGAAAAATCAGAGAAAATGACTGGAGCGAGGTGTCATTTAACACTATAAGCTTGAAAAATATGAGAGGAAAAAACCTTTAAGACACTGGGAGAGCCACCTATAACAGGAGTAATTAAAACCTAGGCAAGCAAAAGAACAAGATGGGACAGGGTACTACAAAAATATAAAATAATGGACACATGGATACAACAAAGCTTTATTGAATAGTAGTAAACATAAGGAACTGTACAGATCTGAGAACTTAAGCTGACAACGAACTGTTGAAAGGAAGTCCTTTTTCATCTCGTAGCTTATATATAAAAGTATGGTGTCCAAGTCCAGGAATGATTACAATGTACTGGGCTCTCATCAGGTGGGTCATTGAATATAATGCCCCATTCGGTATGTACCTGTCTGAATGCTTATCACAACTGGAGCAACCACAACACTTTCTTCTGTCATTTTAATCTTTTTTAATCCTACTTTTATCTGTCAATATATGTCAATATCTCCTTTACCTGTTTTGTAAAAAAAAAAAAAAAAACACAGGGCCTAAATCATAAAAACTATGCAGACTGTCTCAGAGCCTTGTCCTTCTACTCATTATCATACAAGCTACTAAGAGGCAATCTCTGCCTGATGTATACAGCCTCAACAAACCCTCTTTTGTCAGACTTATTACACATTTGCAAGTCCAGTCTTAACATGAACACCTGATCAATGGCCCTGAATCTCTTTTGCAACACAGAAAGAACATGTTGGAGGGAGAGGTATGTATCACAGAGAATACCTGCATCAAGGAGCCATCTTCCACTCCACCTAAAGCAAGGTACTTTTATTCAAATGTAATTTGGATGAGTAAATTGGAAACTAAATTTTCCCCTGTTTTAGCACCTATGTCCCTCATGTATAGGGGCAACAAGTAAATGTCCCAGAGATTCCTTGTTCTGCCCAATTCTGGGTTATTTGTACACAAAATATAAGGGCTGAAAGCTAGCATGGCAATACAAGGTTAGGCTTCTTCAGATCATTGCAGTTCAATAGCCTAGTAAGTACTTATGAACCCCTGAACTGTTTAAAATTCAGAATCAGATTTATCTGAGAACCTAAACCTAAGTGACAGCAAAAGTATCAAAACAATTTCCATACATAAGGGGGGAGTCCATGAGTAACCCAGTCAATTACAAATCAGTGAGTGTACCCTAAGTGGCTGGAAAGGTTATCAAAAGTCTGACAAATAACTTCAAATGGTAATGACTTTCAGTACATAAGTAAGCATGATTTTATGACCAAGAATAGATTTCAGCAGGGCATCTGACTTATTCCTGCATAGGTGGCTTCTGGAGAATTTGGAGGCAGGTGCCATGAAATCTATTAGAAACATTTTGGGGAGGGTTAGAATGCAATGGTAATAGGATAGCATTCTGGGGAAAGAAAGTAACCAGTAAGCAGTCTACTGTAGGGTCGGTCCCAAGTATTCTTCAAGGTCAACACGACAGGCATAACACTGAAGACAGAGAACAGGATTAACTTTTTTTTTGCATGCAGTTCAAAAGCTGAGTCCAGGATGGGGATGAGGAGTTCAGGTCAACTAATATTAAATTATGCAATGTGCTTCAGAGAAATTATCTCACTGTTGGTAGGTTATCAAATTCAGAATGAGAGGGTATCATCTATGGTCTATAAAATAGTGGGTTGTGTAACAAGGCAAATGGACTCAAGAGATAGGAAGATTATTTTGTTTCTGCTGAAGGTGCTCGAACTACAGCTGAAGTGTGCCCATTTCTGGGAACAGTGCAGACAAACAGGGACCAAGCTGTTATGGAAAGGATAGATGAAGGTCAACAAGAGGGTTAAATGGTTAGAGGCATGGCACAAGCAGGTTAGTGCTATATTTACTACAGAAAGAAGAGAGAATATGGTAAGTTTGATCAAAGTCATAAGTAGGACTTGACAGTGGATTGAACTGATGAAAACAGATGGGAAAAATATGGCTTTAACTTTAATTATAAAAAGCAGCACCAACCTGGACATCAGAAAACACTTCTTCTTGGAGAAGATGATACATGTATGGATGGTGCACAGCAAAACCACAAATGTACTTAAACAGCTTGGGCAGGTAGAATGGAATGGGAGTATAGCTGATGGATATTGGCTGCAACTACTGGGCAGACAAAAGCAGAGAATGTCTTCTTTGGACTGCAATTTTTATGCATATTTATGACACTAGCATTTTTTCTACCTGTAAGAATATTATTAATGTTATTCTACAAATGTATGTAATTCCAAATAGAAGATCATTATAGACTAGAGAAGTGTTTTTATTTCATGTTTTTTCCTTCATTTATTGATTTACACTTGTTCTTGGGTAGTATTGTTTCAACTGGAGTTCTGGAATGCTGAATGACATGCATGATTTTCAGGTTATTCCCTCTGCATCATGACAAACTTCAGTTCCTTAGTCATCCAAGCACTGTCTGATCTTCTGATTGTCCATTTATAAACTGGAAAAGTCTTCACCTGGTATAAAACGAAATTGTGGATGGTTGAGATTCGTATTGTCAGCTCATATTGGCTGACATATGCAGATGGTTGATAGCTGTGCAAGATTGACAGTACCCGGGGTAGGGATTATATCTTTCCCTGGGGGATTGTGTGATCTTGGAGCTGGTATATATATATATATATATATATATATATATATATATAATATAATATACATAGCTGGGGGAGGGAGGGTGCAGGGGGCTTGCCTCCCTACAAAAAACAGTTTATTTTTCTTTGCATGTTTCAAGGATTAGCACTGGAGCATATGCAGTGGTGTGTCAATGTGTTTTTGTGGACGTAAGTGTGTTGAGGTAAAGCACATCTTTCCATAAAGAGACTATTAGTAGCAAATATACATATACATATACATATATATATATATATATATATATATATATATATATAGAGAGAGAGAGAGAGAGAGAGAGACAATATAAAAAGTGCACACGCCCTTGTTAAAATGCCAGGTTATTGTGATATATAAAATGAGACCACAATAAATCATTTCAAAATTTTCCCCACCTTTAATGTGACCTATAACCTGTACAATTCAATTGAAAAACAGACATCTGTTAGGGGCAAAATATAACAAAATACATACAATAAGCTGGTTGCATAAGAGTGCACACCCTTACATTAATTCTTTGTTGAAGCACTTTCTGATTTAATTACAGCATTCAGTCTTCTTGGGTAGGGGTCTATCAGCATGGCACACCTTGACTTGGCAATATTTGTCCACTCTTCCTTGCAAACGCCATCCAAATCTGTCAGATTGCGAGGGCATCTCTTGTGCACAGCCCTCGTCTGGTCATCCCACAGATTTTGTATTGGATTTAGGTCTGGGCTCTGGCTGGGCCATTCCAAAACTTTAATTGTCTTTTGGTGAAGCCATTCTTTTGTTGATTTGGATGTATGCTGTCAGTCATTGTCATGTTGAAAGGTGAAATCCTCTTCATCTTCAGCTTTCTAGCAGACGCCTGAAGGTTTTGGGCCAAAATGACTGGCATTTGGGACTGTTCATAGTTCCCTCCACCTTCACTAAAGCCCCAGTTTCATCTTATGAAAAGCAACCACAAAGCATGACACTGCCTCCAACATGCTTCACCATGGGGATGGTGTTATTTTGGTGGTGAGGTGTTGTTTTTGCGCCAAACGTACCTTTTGGAATTGTGGCCAAAAAGTTCAACCTTGGTCTCATTAGACCATAACACATTTTCCCACATGCTTTTGTGAGACGATGTATTGTTTTGCAGATTTTAGCCAGGCCTGGATGCTTTTCTGTATGAGAAAAGGCTTCCATCTTCAAACCCTACCTCATAGCCCAGATATATGGAGAATACAGGAGATTGTTGTCGCATGTAGTACACAACCAGTACTTGACAGACATTCCTGCAACCCCTTCAGTGCTGCTGTAGGTCTCCTGGCAGCCTCCCTGACCAGTTTTTGTCTGGTCTTTTCATCAATTTTGGAGGGACGTCCAGTTCTTTGCAACATCACTGTTGTCCCATATTTTCTCCACTTTTTGATGACTGTCATCACTGTGTTCCATGGTATATACAATGCTGTGGACATGTTTTTGTACCCTTCTCCTGACTGGTACCTTTCAACAATGAGATCCCTTTGATGCTTTGTAAGTCCTCTGCGAACCATGGCTTTTGCTGTAGCAGGCAACTGAGTAAATGTCAAGAAAATCCTACTAGGACAGCTGAACATTACTTGAGGTTAATCAGATCCTCTTTCATTGATGGCAGGTGTGTACCCAAGAAGACTGAATTCTGTAATTAAATCAAAAGGTGATTCAACAAAGTATTAGTTTAAGAGTGTGCATACTTATGCAACCAACTTATTGTACATTTTTTTGTTTTCCATACTTTTTCCCCCTAACATATTTGTTTGTTTTTCAAATTGAATTGTACAGGTTATAGGTCACATTAAAGGTGGGAATAGTTTCGAAATTATTTATTGCGGTCTCATTTTTTTTATATCTCAAAAATCTGGCATTTTAACAGGGGTGTGTACACTTATTATATCCACTGTGTGTATATATATATATATATATATATATATATATATATATATATATATATATATATATATATATGTGTGTGTGTGTGTACAGGTCTACTTCACCATCACCTAAATCTCATTTGACTGAATTTCATTTGACTGAGATCACCTAAGTTTCAAAATATTACATTTTTATGGGAAGTATCTAAAGTAATATGGTGGATGTTTTGTGCATTCCCAGCAGCAGTGGCAGGGTGTAGAGTACTGTAAGGTAAGTAAAAGGTATATGCCCTTTTCCCCACTGTAGTACGATCCTGGAGTTAGTATATATAGTTAGGGTGGGGTGTGGGGGGCACAGCCCCACACCTAGTTTGGTTTTATATTGTCTGGTTTCTGTTAAGAGGCTAAGTATGTAGTTTTTAAATTCTGAAAAGTGGTAGTCATTAGTGTTGTAAGTGTGCATGTCTATGGTTTAAAATTTAGTCTTTTGAAATTTAGCAGTGTAAGCTTTTGGTGAAATGAGATTCAGTCAAATGAGTTTTCAGTATTTTGAAAATTAGGTGATGTGATCTCAGTGAAATAATATATATATATTTATATATATATATATATATATATATATATATATATATATATATATACAGGCCTGTTTTAATACAAGGAATGCATCTGTGTTTCCAAATCATTGAAAGGAAATGAAACAATCAAGCCCAGTCTAATCCACTGAAATAGCAATTAAAACATAAATAAACACACAGGTAACATTTTTTCAGTGATCATATTCAAAAGAAGACTAGAATACCATGTGATTCAGGGAATTTCTTTCTACCTGCACTAATTGTACAACACAGGTCAGTCAATTAGAGCAATCTTGAGAAAGTCTGATTCAAGAAACATGGATAACTACAATGAAAATGACCACATTAATGCCTCAATACCATGTCTCTAAACCAAACACTGTGCTGTCACACCTGACCACACTACTGTTCACCCTAGCAGCCTATTCATCGTGTTAGCAAAGGAATTGTCTACACACACATTTGGGAGCATGCACATGTGTACACACACACATACACACACACACACACACACACACACACACACACACACACACACACACACACACACACACACACATCCACAAACAAGCCTCCCCCATACTCAGTCACACTCATGGAAACACTCACCCATGAACCTGCACGTATGCTCCAATACACACAAACACACACACACACACACACACACACACACACACACACACACACAACCCCCTACGCCTCTTCTGCAATTACTTGCACTGTCTGTACTCCCATAGGACTGAATGGATGAATAACATTGTTTGACAGCATTCACTCCTTCCATACTCAGGCCCCCAAAAGGGAAGACCTCAACAACAGAGTGGTCTATTAATCTGAAAGGCTTAGTGCAATGCAGAAGCAGAAACCTGAGATAAGGCTTCAGCATTGCACTAAGGTTTTTTGAATTTGACGAACAGATTTGCATGAAGTTTCTTTGCCTATTTGTAAGTACACAGCACAAAAAGTATGATTGCTATTGTGAAATTATTAGGTTTTGGTGGAACTGTAATAAGACAATATAACATCAGATTAGCTACATTTGATTACACAGTGGATTATTTTATTTTTATTTTGAATTTGTTAAGCGGGGTAGAGCACTGATCCCATTGGACCCATTTCAGTCTTAGCCCTGGATCATACCTCTCAACTGTCCAGATTTTTGTAGACTGTCCAGATTTCTGCCTCATATTTTTATTCTCTTCCTCATAAAATTTGTGATTTTCTGACAAATCACTAAGGATTTAAGTCACAAAATAATGACATACATTTGTGTTTCAGACTTCATGTCCCTCACAAAAATGTATGCTAACATAAAACCTGTTATTCTAAAAGCTTTCAAATTTTATCATAGCAATATTTAAAATCTGTCACTAATTTTAGGCCTTTGTCCTCAAATTATTTTTGTCTTTATCCAGATTTCTTGCACTTAGAGGTTGAGAGTTAAAGGATAATATTAAGCCAATTTAAATTCAGGTCCATAGATCTGATATAATGCAGTTTAGTACAGCTAGGCAGTATAGTTGTAAGTCAATTGTTATATCAGTAATGATATACATACACAGACTATACAATTTTTTTTGATGGCAGCAGATAGAGACAGACATAAAATAAACAGTATCAGTAATATTATTAAATGTTTTTATTAAGAACATTCAGTATGTTCTTTCACCTGACATGTAATTTCAGAAGAGGACAATGTCATTTGCAATTGTTTAATATGTTGGACTCCAACTTCTCGGAGAAACATAAGACAACACCAGTGGAATTTCCATTACTATATTTAGGAGACATAAGGGAAAATTACAAGTTTTGCTAAACAGCATTTTTTATTCCAGACAAACATTTTAGCTTCAGTGACAGCAATAGGTTTAATTGACAGCCATACTACTTACTATTTGAATAAATATTTATGGCTCCAAGTGGCCTTATATTTCATTGATATTACATTAGATAACTTACTCAAGTTTCTTCGCAGCTAGAAATAAATGTAGAACTACAACTAGTGTTATAAACTGGATGGTGAGTAGAAAAATTCCACCAAGGGTTTGTTCTTATGTCACTGTCCTTAGTAAAAATATTTCTGAGTGAAGATTCTTTCTGCAATCAGTAAGTGGCAGACAGACTTCCTTGTAATAAAGTAACATGGAAGCATATGGAAAGACAAGGTTTAAAGCAGTAGGTGTGTGGGTTTAAAGGAGCAGCCAATCAGTAATGCTTGGAAAGTTTGAAAAACAAATAATGCAATGAATTCAGAAACTAAGAATGCTAGTCTGAAGTATGAGTTTGTTAAGGGATAATAAGTGAAATGTAAAGGCCTTTTCTTTGCTTTTCACTTTGGTACAAGCCAACCAACAGCTCCCTCCTCAACATCTTAAGCCCCTTTCTTTGCCCACTGCAAAGGACATTTCATTGACTGCTAGTGGCGTCAAGAGACAGCCAGAGGGGTAGCACACATGCAGACATGAAGAATTTTCTATTTTCTTATCATTTCCTTAACTCCACTCCAGTGGCAGACATTCAAATTCACTTGTGCAAGGGCACACAGTGCTTTTTCCTGTGCTTGTGCACAATTCTGTATAACTGTGATACACGTGACTTGGCATCTCCAAATGAGCATCCCTCAGCCCTCCATCCTTCGTGTCACTCACCTGTACTAGCAGGTAATGGCACTACAGTAGACTGCACAAACCCATTTCCCCCTAATATAGGTGAGTTGGCCTTGGCTGCTTTCTTGCCCTTATTTATCTCCTCCATCACCCACTTCATAAATCAAGCCTGCACTGTCTGGGTTGTTGTCAGGGCTTTGTCCCTTTGGACCACAGAGTTGGTATGCACTGAAATTACACTTACTTGTAACAAAACAGAAGTAAGCTAACAACACAAGAAGCATGACTGACAGAAATAAAAATTATGATGTATGAAGTATGTACTTTATTAGATACAAAACCCGGACTGCAAAACTACTAAGATCAGAAATTTAGCTACAAAGGAAGAAAACAGTGCTGAAGTGTAAATGCAGAGACATATTTATTCTGATGTATTTTAATGAAGACAAATAGCAGTGAGAGCAATTAAAGACCTTGTAGAGTGCTGCCTGCTGTTTAACATGTAATTAGGGAATGGCACAAGTAAACAATAATAGCATGAATCTAGCAGTTAGAAAACTGAGAAAAATGGGCTGGACAAGAAATAATTAAAAGTAAGTAGATATTTCCAGGACCTAGTAGCTTCGGGTTCCTATTGCATTATCGAATTGCTGAAACTTTGACCAGAAAACATCGAACACAAATGTTCAAAGTTTCAGCAATTCGAATTAAAAAAAAAACAAAAAAACAGCTCAATGACTGTTGTAAGCAGGGGGGGCAAGCCTCCCTGCACCCCTCACACCCCCCACTCTTTAAACATACCAATTCCGAGATCGCACTACAGTGCAGTAAAGGGAAATATTCCCTTTCCGCACTGTAATGTGATCTCACAGTTGGTATATTTAAAGAGCTCCATGTCGGGGGTGCAGGGGGGATCTTGCCCCCCTGCTTATGACAGTTACTTTTGGTCCCTTGTTTTTTTTTTTGTTTTGTTTATTTGTGTTCGAAATTATAAAACTTTGAACATACAAGTTCAGTCTTGTAGTGTTCGAAGCTTTATACTTTCGATGACGTAATAGGAACCCAGTAGTTTCACGTGTCTGCATTCCAGACTGTGGTGGAGCAAATATTATAGAGGCTTATTAATAAAATACTAGTGACGTTGAAAGCAGTAGTTAAAGTTGCTAGAAAATCAGAGGTACATTAGAAAATGTATACGGTAGTTGAAGAGCAGATCTCTCAACTGTAAAATTTTCCATGGAACAAACCAAATTTTAAGCCCACATTTATCCTAGTTCTACTTTTCTGACTTCACCGTTGCAACAGTTTTCAGAGTCATGTTTCTCTTAGGCTCCCTATCCCAACTCCCATTTGCATTTTTGTGTCCTTATCTGGGAAGCAGAGGGAAGGACTCACATTTCCAAGAATTGCAAGTTTGAAGAAACCTGACATGTTGAGAGCAGAGTTGGTGACTTTGATTGGCAGAATAGAGAGGTAAGGAAGTGAGTAAAAAAGATAAATAGTGGGGTTATTGATATTGGATCTCATCTACAATGGTGAGATTACTGCACCTAGAGGACAGATGATCTGTGATCATTGATTCCAGATCAATAATTCAAAAGAGAATTAGGCATGCAGCTGTTCATGAATGATTCACATGAATGATTCACAAACAGAGAACAGATTTTTGTTCTTATTATTCTTGCTCTGAATGATGTTTGCTCCCAAGGAAATTAAGTCTGCTTCTTACATAATATATAGTCCTGCCTCATTTTTCTTGACAGCAAGCACATATTCAGTGAAGGATGCAGTAGATGCTACATTTGCAAATACATTTTAGCCATCAATTTCCATGACCTGCTGCCTGGCATTCACATATGAACTTGTAGGTTAATTGAAACAGGGACCTCTGAAAAGATAAAGCTTGCAATTAATTATTGTTATTCTTCTAACAGCATGTGTGTCTCCCATACATTTAGTGTGTGAGACATCTTTTTGGAAAGCCACCAGCCAGTACCCTCCTTTTGAGTATTTTTCATCTGTATTGCTTTCTGTTAGCATTGTGCCACAGATACTTAGCAGAAGATAATAGGAATAAATTAAATTAAATCTGACATTGATTAAAACGTGGAAGAGTGAATTAGGCATATAGTTAAAGGAGAGTAAAAAGTATAAGCCATATGACTTCAAAACGAAAAGACGGAATGCTTAAATAAGAAATTAGACGTTATATTTACACAAAGGAAGATATGCAAGGAAACATAAATCTGATAAATAGAAAAAGAGTGGCCAATGTAAAGGAAATGGGCATGTGCGAATAACTTTAAAAAAATTAAAGTGAACTGCTAAAAGGGGACGTTAGGTTGCTAGGAGTGTGAGAAGAATGGTAAGGGAATGTGGTCTTGGTGTCCATTGTCAAGATAACTGGCATTTAGCTTTATTAAATTAAAGTTGATGAACTTATGACCATCTCTTCCCTTGTCTCATGCCCCTGGTAATTTTTCTGTCCTCATGGTCCTACCTTAATTGCAAATCATCCTTCCTGCATCATCAGGCACACCTCCCCAATCAGATCATCTGGGGTATCTCTGATACAAACATAAATGGGATTTGGACTTCACAAAAGGGCTGTGGTATCCAGTTTGTTACATCTTATATTTAAGTCCAGCAAGTGTAAGATGATATGTGCTGCATTTTTTGCTATAGATGCAATTCTCAGAACATTATATACCTGTGATGTAGGGCTGCATTGACAAGATTGATAACGTGCTATTTCTGTTTTGTAAATCTATTTCATATACATATTTTTCAACTCTCTACTTTTGGATGCCTGGAACACTCCTTGATTATTCATGATGGAGTATGCATCTTTAACACCTTTATTAAATTATCACTTTAGACATAGACACACATACATCAACAGAAAAGAAAACAAACCATATTAACATTTTTCATGCATTATACAATAATGGCATATTTCTTAGCAAACTTTAAGATGCTTTAAAGTGCAATCTTGAGTGCAGAGTCCAAACAATGATTGCAGGCATTTTGGAGATATGCAGTGCTAGTGTATTATGTTCTGAAGTTTCGGTAGCTAGCACTATTACAGTTTTCTTAGCAGTCTTGCCAACTGATGAGGTGAGCTAGCAAGTTTCTACTGCAATATACTATTTATTACTTTTTCATTGCATCAGTATATTGTATGCTAAATGATTGGACAGGGATTGAATCATCATATTTTATTTATGCTTTCATTGCTTACTGCACTCAGGATGCTTCTTTACAAAAACACCAAAAGGCTGTTGTGTGTAAGGGTTGATCCAGTTTATGTGGAAAGCCTAGTTTGCAGTGCTCATCTTAAATTTTCATTAATAATGTACTGCAGTGTTCATAATCAGTGTAAATATAGCTATCAAATATCAGCTGAAAGAACAAGAAGATATCACAGTAACAACAGTACAAATGATAAATTAAAATGTATCCGATGTAATCCATGACATGGTGGGTATAGAGTCCATTATTTTTTCCATCTTTAAACTTTCTAAATGATCATTTACAGCAGTATATGAACTGGCACTTATTATTAAAGTCCAAGCATGTGTATGTTCTTTAAACACATTGTAAATAAAAAGGAGAATGTCATGATAGAAAGAAAGCTCCCAAAAAAAACTGATTGTGCTGTTAACTAGCATTTTTTACTTGGTAAGTGCAGGAATGTTAAATATGCAATATGGATATCTACAAAGTGTTAAATTTGGGGTCATTCAGAACAAACAGGTGACATCACATTAATGATGGACTAATATATGTTACATTATAGCACGACATATCTCCCTACTGTACTGTATTAAGAGAAACAATTACTGATTTTAAGTTTAATAAATCTATCTTCTGCTTTTTTTTCTGTTTTAAAAGGGTTTGCCACACATTTCCTGTCATTCAGAAAGCCTTACTACCATGCATCTCAACTTCTTTGCTCAAGCATTCTGGACAAAGCCAAAAAATGGGGGGACAGAGGACCAAAATCAGGGGCAACTTATAAATATTACTCTAATTCACTTAGTGGTTCATAGTTAAGTGCTAGGCTAGATGCCATTCTGGGCCATTTAAGCCTAGTGAGTTTCCTTTTTTTCTGCTTGAAATATCCTATCCTATTTTGTTATAAACTGGCCTTACTCATCCCATGGTTTATAATTATGTATTACCTTTACTGAGAATAACTGAGATCATATCACAGATAACGTTAGGGGACCCATGCATGGGATGAAGCATTTAGAAGTTGTATCTGTCCATTAGTAGTGCAGGGTCAGTCCTGGGATAAATTTCCTGTTTCCCATCCATAGATCTAAGTTGTGCTTGAAAATGGACAGGGATGAACTTTGTTTTATGTGGATGGGGAGTCTGTTCCATAGCAGAGGTATCTTCTGTGAAATTTACCTGTCTCACCAAACCATTCTCCTGATGTTGCAGAAGTGGTTTAAATCCCTGGACCAAGTATTGCTGATGTAAAGTAAATCATCAGTAATGGAGCACAGGATACCTTGTATGCCAGATACAGGTAACCTCTTAGCAGTCTGTTGGATACCAAGTATAGTGGCAGGGCTTTGAGTCAGTCCATGTAGAACATGTTGTTTAAGCCTTGTATGGTTTTAGTAAGGTGCCTCTGTGGGCATTCCAGTTTTTGCATGTGTTTGGACAGATGCATGCCAAAGGGGGCATTATATTCAATGATTAGCCTAATGAACAACAGTTTTTGCATTAACATTCATTTTCTGAATAATAATGAGTATGAAGCTCTAATATCTGTCATTATTGACTGGATATAATCCTCAGGTGTGACTTAGAAAAAAATGAAAATATTTATGAGAGACAGGGCAACAATATAAAGTAAAATCAGGGACAGTTAAGAGGTCCACTTACTGCACTGTGAAAATCTTTACTGTGCAGGTTATTGCAGTATACTGTGCCTGAACAATTCACAGATCATTCTTCCACTACATCAGTATGTACTGTAGTGCAGACAGTGGTGTCACTGGAGAGGCTGCATGGCATGTGCTCTCCCCAGAAATGGTGCCAGCATCTGAATCACATGGTAGAGAGATTCAGAGGATTGCTCTTCCATTCATTTTGGACACAAGGAGGAAAAAGTGGTACCATTTTTTGATGACATGTACTCATTCACTCCAGTGGATGGACTGGGGCCCATAGTCGAGCTGCAGGTAGGTATCATGCAGCTATGTTTGTGTGTGTGTGTATACATCATATGCATGTCTAAACTGGAAAGTAATGCAGCTACCTGCACAGGTGCGCTTGTGTCTGTGTGTGTCTGTGTGTGTGTGTGTGTGTGTGTGTGTGTGTGTGTGTGTGTGTGTGTGTGTGTGTGTGTGTGTATGTTTGCTCATGTGTGTATCTGTAGGTGGTCACCCTGCAGAAAGCCATTTTTGTATTTGTGTGTGTGTCATGTTTTTACGCATGTGTGTGTGTGTGCGCACACATGTGACTGTGCGTATTTCTGTGTGGGAGGTTTGTACTGTAAAGCCATCTTTGTATTTGTGTGTATGGCCATGTTTTTGTGTGTGTGTGTGTGTGTGTGTGTGTGTGTGTGTGTGTGTGTATATATGTGTGCATATTAGAAGGTGCCTGTGCAACCACAATGATAGGCTGGGTAGGGGGTCATTAGCTTTGTCAGGCCTGACAGGTGAAAATTAATTTCAAAGACATGGTATTAAAGCACTATTGGCTTGTAATCTGGTGTATTTTTAACAAGACTCTGAATTGCAAATTATTGCTGTTGTGATACTAGGTAGACCTGCATTTCTGGTGCTGGTAATCTTTTGGAATCCTAGAGATTTATTGTTAAGATTTTTTAACAGATATCCATGTTAAATGATATTCAATCATACTATGTCATCAAAAAAAGAAATTACATGCCTGAAGTAACAGTTCTGCACCATGTGCTGAGCTTCCTATTGGAAGCTGTTTTTGTAAGAGTTCCACATTTTGTCTATGTGTTTCACATTATGAGTGGCATTCCACATTTTGGAAACAAAGTATTGACAACTATGATTGATGTTTATGTTACTGAATTAAATCATTCTGAGGCAAACTCTCTTGAGTTTGGATGGCTCCGTGGTTCATAAGTACAGGTTGAAGTAATTTTAAAATGAAAGGAAAAGACCGCTGTCACTTGCAGTTTAAGTTAACCCTGGGGTTGTTTTTCTTCCTACAATATGGCTTCAGTATCTTTAGTTACCAGAAGCAAGTCTGTACATTATAAGACTTTCATTTCCTTTCCATGGAATAAAAAAGGGACAGCTCAACCATCTATTTTAACCTTAATTTCTCCCATGCTTTGGCAGAGGAATTTATCTCTGCTTGCATGACATTCCATAGACACAGTGAAATCTGTAGTTTTTACTATCAGGTGCTCCCTACAATCTTACATACGTAGTCTTCAGTCTTGCTGATGTCAGCAGCTGCTATTAAGAAATGAAATATGCCCACACTGTGGTAGAACTTTTCTCCACTGTTTTTGTTGCAGAAAGGAGGGAAAACAGCACTGGTGCATATATCTGACCACATCATTTTGGACATTAATACACGATGGAGGTATACTTTTCTGTAAATATTACATCTTTACAGACAGTAATGTTTTATTCTTATACACAGCACAGAGAATAACTATGAATTTGTCATGCTCGAGAATTATGTTATTTATGAAGTGTTAGAATGCTACAGTGTAACAAGGTGGTAACTAAATGTACTGCACAAAGACATTTATGCCTCAAAAAAGAAAGAAAAATCTCATAGCAACACAAATTCAAGGACAGAAAGTTGTACATATTTTGAAACAAACAGGAATTATAAAACTAAAATACTTTTGAGCAAATACAGCACATTCCTACAACATTCAAGGTAAAAATGTCTTTTCATTGCAAATGCCGGTCATTTGCATTACAAGTTCCTTGAAGTAACAGCTGTCAGTTATAGCTCCTGGTTTACAGTGATAGCTCTGACACCTTAGGAGGAGTATAGGGCAGATCTGTCAATAGCTGAAGGACTACAGATCAACAACCAAGAAAAAACATTGGTTTAGTTGCTTTATTTTGTTGATGTTTTGTAACTACTGTGAACAGACTAGAGAAGGCAACTCTGAGAACAATGCAATTTGGGGTAATTCAGGTAAAATGTGAAAAATTATAAGTTTCCAGAAGATGTGTAAAATGCTTGTGACACACTTCTGCAAATCTATTCATATGGAGCTAAATGATACCTATTTTTCCTTGTATCTAGCATGATGCACATGGGGGGACTTGAAATGGATTTTGTGAACTAGAAGACAAAGCAGTAAAACAAGATAATTTTATTATGGCACTCCCATGATGGCCATTTTATGGTACAACATATTAAAATGTAATAAGAAGCACATAAAAAACAGCTTTATTAAATTATTGCTTATAGCAATCATACATTTATATAAATGAAAACAAACCATACTGACAATTTTTATTCGCAAATGGTATTCATCACTTATACTCTATCCAGTCATTGTCAGTCAAACCTTACATAACTCATTCAAATATTGTCTTCTTTTAAACCTCATTCCTTCTCCAAAACATTATTCTGTTTGTATTGTTCTGACAATTCCTTTTTTTATCTATGTAGTTTGCTCCTACCTTTTCTAAAGATCCCATACCCAGTTGTTTTATCTCTGTTGTATACTCACTATGTCTAGTACAGTTGGTTTAGACGTTATTTCCTTTTTCTAGTAATTGTTTTTTTTTTTTGCCAGTCACCATAATTAGACGTAGTAAAGCTTGTTATGTCTAGGCAATTCCGATTCCATATCATAGCTCAAAAATCATTTCCTTAGTTATAGCAATTTGTTCATCCAGTATTTGTGATAGAGTAGTCTGCATTGAATTTTTTTTTTGCCAACACATTACACTCTCAGAAAACATGTTCCCAATTACTTCTTTCTTCCCCATCATACCGCCAGCATTTGCTTTCTACCTGAGGAAAAATTCTTTAGAGTCTACTTGGAGTATAAAATACCTATGCAAACATTTCCAAGCAAAGATCCTAAACCTTCTAGACTTTGTTGCATATTTGGGAGACATACATATACCCCCTTTGTTTCTTTGTGAATTGCTTCTCCAATCTCTCTTCAAAATTCTTTGTAACCTCCTTTGATTGATTTTTATAGTTATGCAATATTTTATATGCTCTACTAATTATCCCCTTTTTTAACAGCAGCTTCTGTTCTAGATTCTACTAAAAAACTGTACCAGTGCTGGTCTTTCATTTAAGATCCCCTATTTCTTTCTGTTTGCCTATACTCTGATATCATTCCTTCATAGGGAAGGCAATCTCTAGCTTGCAACCTAAATAACTGGCCTCTTCCCATTAAAATAAATTTCCCTCTCTAATTATTTGTTCCCAAAACTTTGTTGCCTTTGCCAGTTTTTTCCAATAAATTCCAGTCCCCTCTTGCCTATTGTCTTGCAGTCATCCCTATTGGCAGAATCTCCTTTCTCAATTCCCATGTTGGCTTAGTTCTTAGAATACTTTCAAGTTAGTTATGAATATAATATTATATATGGTTATTAATATTCTCCTTAAGGATCTACATCCAAAATTTCAGTTTCTCCTTGCTTCCTGAGTTTCCCCCCTGTTTTGTCATCATCCCTTTCCACTTTGAATGATAGCTTTCTGCTTGTGTTATGTATGGGAGCCTTAACTGTGTAACTTTGAAATGCCTTCAAATCAGGCAATCTCAAACCATTTTGTTCTATTGGAAGAATCAGCTTATCCCACTTGACTTCTGCAATTTTCCCCTCCCAGATGAAATCCTTCAGCCCTTTATTAACTGCTACCCACAACTTCTCCTCTGGTTAATAAAAATATGCCTGACATCTGTATAAAACTAAAGGGACTAAAAACATTTTAAATGATTGTATCTTGCTATCCATTTCCATAAAACAGAGCTTCCATTTTCTCAGTTTTTGTATTATATATTTAGTCTCTTCCCACATATTCTTAGCTGCCACACCAGAATCCCTTTTAATATATATTCCCAAGTACTTCATTTTATCATGTCCTCATAAATATGGATATTGCTGAACCAAATTGTGTGTGGTCACATAGTTTACAGCTATTGCCTTTGTTTTAGCTTCATTAATTTTCTAAACTGTCTCAAAATGGTCTATTTTTTATCAGGTTTAAAATAACATCATCTACAAATAAAGCCAGCTTTTCTAGACTACCATACCAATTATATCCTTCAATTTATGAGTCCCTTATTTATTTATTTATTTTTTGCCAATGTTTCTAAATATAAAGCAAATAACAAAGGGGCAAGAGGACACCACTGCCTGGTTCCTCTGCTCAAACAGAAATTATCAGAGAGGAACCCACCCACTTTAATTTTTACCTCTCATTCCTCATATATTCTCCTAATAAACCTTATAGTTTTATCAGGGAATGCAAATGCTTCCATTGCCTGCTCATAAATTCCCATCTTACTCTGTCAAATGCTTTCTCTTCATCAAGACCCACCAACAACAGTGGTATTTTCCAAAATTCTGCTTCCATTTGGATCATTGTTCTGTTAATGTTGACAAATGTTTGCTTCCCCTCCACAAAGGTACATTGATCCATATCTATAAATGCTGGCAACACCTTTGCCATGTTTTTCGCCTTTATAGGCAAACATTTTATAAATCACGGTTTAGAATTGAAATGGGCCTATATGAAGCTGGATCTCATGGGTCTTTACCCTCTTTAGATATTACAGCCACCACTGCTTTCTTCCAGGATGTTGGTGTTGCTCCTCTTCTTAAAATACTGCTAAACAAAACCTTGCAGATCTTTATCTTCCAAACTTCCACAGAAATACCATCATATTCCTGCAGATTGGTTATGCATCACCATTTTTCTCATCTACTCATATCCTAACTGTTAGTAACTGAGCCTCATCCACCTCTAACCTTGGCATGTTTTTATTTATTTATGTATTGGTGCAGCGGTAGCATTGTTGCCTCACAGCAAGAGGTTCTCCCATTCGATTCTCGGCTGGAGCGCCTTCTGTGTGGAGTCTGCATGTCCTCCCCATGGTCGAGTGGCGTTTGAAAGACATGTGTGAATGGGAGTGCCTTCATTGAAGGTTGGGAGTCGAGTTGGCACTGTAAAAATCTACTGCCAATCATTAGTGGACCAGAGTTCCGCTGTGGCGACCCCTAACCGGGAAAAGCCGAAAGAAGAAGAACAACATGTATTTATTTGCATTTGATTACCAGGAAAGTCCGACTGAGTAGAAGCTTATTTTTAGCAGAGCCCCGGGGAAAAAACTATTATTACAAAACATTTTTAGAACAATAATTTTACAATCATCAAAAAAAAAAAAAAAAAACATCTGCAGGTTAAATAATTACAACAAATTAGACATAAAAACATTGGTTAAGAATCGCTACAAGATATATGACAATCATTTAATATTTAGAGAAATTTTAAACAGCTTGTAGAGAAATTAAAGATAAGTTAGTCTGATACAAATAGGAATTGCAATATGAATATTCAATTCTTCCATAAACATTTCTATTTGTACCTTTTCTTTATTTCCATAGCTCTCTGTTTTATACAGATTTTCATAAAATTTCAGAAATATTTCTAGTACCTTTACAGGATCTCTTGTTATCTACCTTGTTACAGGCTCCCTAAGCTCTGTGACAACCCTTTCTACTTTCTGTTGCCTAAATCATTGTGCTAAAAGTTTTTCTGCTCTGGAGTTAATATAAAAAAACAGTTGCTTAACAGCAGTCTTTCTAGACTCATGCATATTATAGAGATAATCTATTATTTTCTGTTTAGCATTCTGAAATTGCTCCTCTTCTTATTATGTGATATCCCCCCTCCCTGTTCTGCAATACGTTAACCTTTGTCAGTCTCTCTAATTAATTCTTGTAACTTCTTAACCATATCTCTCTTTCTTTTATTTCCACCCTATTTTTAAACTCTACTTTAATTTTATCCAATTTCCTAGCTATATTTTCAGAAGAAATTTCTATCTTCCCTAATAAATCCTGAATAATCTCCAGTACTCATTCCTGAAATTCCTCTCTTTTCAACAGATAGGTTGGAAAATGTCAGTGTCTCATTTTTATTTCATTAGCCTGCATTTTTGTTTTAGTTACTATATTGGAATGTAATCTGAAATAGTTATTGGATGCATATCAAAACTTTCAATTAAATGTACATGTTCCTTTGAAATATAAGGTCTGTCTAGCCTAGCCCAGTTTTTGTATCTTGGGAAATAATATATAAATTCATTCCAAACTCCTACTATTGAATTCACATCTTCCATGACAAATATTTAAAATATCGTCAAATATCTACCCTCCTTTGTCCCTATCAGTTGATTGAGTTTTCAGAAACACAAACTCCATATGGTCAAGACCACATGATTGAGTTTTTGAAAACTCAAAGCTTTTGAATGGAGATCGAGGTACAGCCAAGATCGGGAAATCTACCCTTTTCCTCACTTTAGTGCATTTCTGGACTTGGTATATATAATTTACAGGTGGTGTGTGTGTGGGGGGGGTGAAGCCCCCCCCCCCACAAAAACATAAAAAAGGTAAATTTTTGTGTGTTTTTTGTGGGGGGGGGTTGTTAAAGTTTTCAGAAACTTGATCTTATGGTCTCTTTGATATTTTTTTTCTGAGTTTCCAAAAAGTCGATCATCTGATATAGACCCCTCTTTTGTTATATTTTCCCTTCTGCGTCCCCCAGATACATCCTCACTGCTGCAAATCAAATTCTAGTCCCTATGTATAAGTAATATTCCCTGCTGAATTATTTCTCCCAGAATTTTCTTAATCTCCATTATAGCAGTTTTAGGTGGAAAATAAATGCATGCCAGTGTAATCCTCCTCCCTTGTCAGTAGCCCCTTTGTACTACAAATCTGACAATATTATCTGTTTTGTCCTCTTCTATCACTATTGGAGCTCCTCTTGCAATTAATATAAGTACCCTCCTTCCCAGATATTCAACTGAATATCCATCCTGAAAACATTTCTTTATCAAATCCACATGTGCAGTCCTTTCCAAATGTATCTCTTGTAGCATAGCTATTTATACTCTACATTTTTAATAGTTCACTACTCTTTCTTTTTTGTATATATCTGTAAGACTGTTTACATTTAAAGATAATATAGAAAGAGCTGTCATTATGTTAAGAAATTATTTCCACCTGTTATACGTAACAGCTTTTTTTTTAATGTCTAGTTCCAGCTTTTGTGTTACATGCATACACTAATGCTTGGCAGGTTGATCTTTTATACAGTTGTTTCTTGTCAAATCCATTTGAACCTATGTCACATCTTACAAAACGTTTTGATTTAGCAAAAGCCCTCAAACAAAAAAACACACACACCCCCAGGACATCCCTAAATCCTAATTACTTAATACTAACACATAAAATTATGTACACTTTCAAATATTGAAGTTTAACCCTCCTACTAGGAACAATTGTCCCAGACTAACAGCCACATTCACAGACTTGGATTAATCTATAGTGAGTGCGTGCTTCTACTAAGTGCTGTCTGTATTTATCGTATCTTTATTCCTGTTCCAGATTGGGAAACACTTGAATGATTTCAGAAAACATTATCTCCTAGCCATTGAAAGAAAGAAGTATCCTGTTCTTATTGCCCCTTGTGATGTTATAAGGTAGTGCCACCTGTGCCAAGGAGAGTAGGGCAGTACATATGTATATATGCCAGCATAGCTAGCTAGAGTTTTGTAATGAATTTTATGTTATTTGACTATCACATTGATTTCTACAGATGTTTGAGTTAAAATATATTTGTAAAGTTGTTTGTGCCAAAAATGCATCAACAGTAGGTCCTGCTGGACAGAAAGAATGTATGCAGGTTTATTAGGTTGTATTGTTGTAACTGATCAAATGTGTATGTTTATCAGAGAACACTGGAAGGGTGGAAAGTTTAAAATTGTGTTACAGCTTTCAGATGCTGCTGCAGATCTTAGCAAAGCTCTGTCTGTATATTGCACCAAAGTCAGGTGACCATAGGTGATGTCATCCTCTAACCACCATCTGGTTTCTTTGGAACCCTTGCAGCAGCATTTTGGAACCTGACAGGAAAGATTTCTGGCAGGATCTATATCTCACACATCCACACAGACATAGAGAGACATTATCTGCCTTTTGCTGTGGTATGACACTCAGCACACATAAGCTTGCCTTGCTTTAGTAAGTAGTCAAGGAACAGTACTTCTTTAGTCAGTCAGGGATATTTAGTGAGAATAGTTTAGTATTGTTTTCTGCATCTGTGAGAAACTATCCAACTGTATTATTTTTTATATCTCCGTGGTTGAAACTTTCTTATTTATTGTATTTGTTTTATTATTTATCATTAAATATTTTAATACCTTTCATTGTTGCTGGTCCTTTACAGAATATCTTTAACATCTTGAGAGTACTTATTCTTGTTTTAGTGACACTGTGGCCACTCCTGAAAGCCTTGCTACTTTGGTCATACCCTGCCGTTTTTATTAGTATTAATTTTACACAGTATAATTGGGTACCATTTGTAAAAGCCTTAGGGTAGCTGACTGGTGGCAGCATAATTACCTCAGAGTCTGGGCAGAAAGGGGCACAGCTAGTAAATCTGTGCCAGCTTTTTCCTGGTCTGTATGTGTGTGTGTCTGAAACTCAAATATCCAAGTGTGTATGTCAGCTACTGGGAACAGGGACACAGAGCTCTAAAGTGGTCAGTGTAGAATTTTGTGTGGGTCTGAAGAGAGAAACAGAGTTCAGTCTTTGGTCTGGAGCATGCTTCCTGTGTGCTCCTAAGGGAAATTGTGCTTGGTGCAGGGAGCTGCATCTGAAAACACTGTGTAACTCCATCTTTATTCTTAGTGACCTTCCTTCACTGGAGTCAGTGGTGAGGACTGAGTCTCCTTGATTGCTGGCCCAGACTAGGGACCGGTCACACCCCTAATCAGATCGTTTCCATGGAGACATTAGAACCAGATATACAGTTGTCTCTACAAGTAAAAATGTATTTGCTAGAGGAAAACTTTTTATTATATTCAGTCTTCTTTTTTATTTATTTACTTCCCCTTGAAACTTGTTACTAGATCAAGCCAAGGACCTTAATCCAGTGTTTCTCCTAACAAGAGTAAGAAAAAGCATATCATTTTTTCTTGTATTATGCTCTTTTGACCAGACTTTTCTTCTTTTTTACATTGCAGTGCCTACATTTCTTAAAACTGAACAAGGAGAAGGAAAGAAGGAAAAAACAGGGGCACCTGTTTACCTTAGTATCCCTATTACACTTGAAAATAAGTGAGAAAGCTTTACTTTATATCATGCAGATTATGTTGTGCATTATAAAAATACTACTACTACAAGCACTTTTTGTTTTACTTACAGTTAACTCTTTCTTTCCTCTTCCCCTCTCCTAAATCTTCTTCCAAACATTAATGACACAAAGTAGGGCATATGATTTGGATTTCCCTACAAGTCAACAAAGTAAAAGAAAAATCCAATACTTCCAGGTTTTCTTGTTTTGTCATGTTTCACAAATATAATTAATGCTTTCTAACCCCACATTTATTTGTCAGTTTCCAAGTTGCTGGTTTTCTTCCTGTTGATCTCCATCTCACAAATCCAAAGTCTGCTTCATGTCCAACATACTCCTGGTTCTTCCAGTCAACTCTTGTGCTTTTCCTGTCTCTCAAGCATTTTCCTTTGAAACATTAGAAAAGGTTTCACTAGCACAGTCTCTCTCTCTATGGACTTTATTACCAGAAGAACAAGAAGCAGAGTTTCCTTCTGTTTTATAGCTCACTTTTTGTTGGACAAACTTTTGTATTTTCTCCTTAGCATGTTCTGCATCAAAAATTATTTTGATCCTTTAGAAAAGAATAATCTGTATACAGTGGCGGTGGAATACCAGTCCAGTTGCTTAATTGTGCTTTCATAAAATTAATACAGTCCATTCCTTCCAGCTTCTCTGGTACAGCAGAAAATGTCAGGTTTTCCCTATGTGCTCTGTACTCTAATTCTGTTATTTTTGAAACATCTCTTCTTTAGCAGTTTCATATTCAGCCAGTCTTTTCTTCATTTAAACCTCAGATTTTTGCAGTTTCATCACCTCATCAGAATACCCTTTTAAAGCTATTTTTTTCCAGCCTTTTATTATTTGAGTTTATAAACGACTTGAGTGTTTTGTGTATTTCAATCAGCTCTGAGTACATGTGACTTATTTTTCCTCAAGGTTACTGGAAGTTATGTCTTGCACCAAAGTTGGAGCTTGCACTGCCTTTTGCAGAATTCTTCCCAGTCAAGTGTATTCTACTCACCTTTTTGATTCATTTTTTTCAGGTTCTCCGAATTTCTTTATTGCTGGCATCCAGGCAGTGCACTTGATAGCCAGTTACTGAAATTTACCCAAAAAAGACAGTTCACTGGCCCTCTTTTCTGAGTTTCTGTTTTCACACTGGGAGAGCTAAATTTAAGCTGTTACTCAGTTTGCAGCCATTTTGGAAGTCCAGTCTGTCCTTGTTTCTTGAGCTTCCCCCCAGTTTCATCATCATCCCTTTACACTTTGAATTACAGCTTTCTGCTTGTGCTAAGCATAGGAGCCTTAACTGTGTAGTTCTGAAATACCCCTTCAAATCAGGTAATCCCAGACCACTTTTTCTATTGGAAGGATCAAGCTTTCTTATTGCATTTTTGTATTATGAGATAATTCAATGCACATAGAGCAATTTTGATACATTGAAATATCTCATAATACAAAGATACAGTATGGAAGCACATTATTTGAGTTCTGAGGTGAGTTGTCCTTTAAGTAAGGCAACAGACATGCACACGGTGCACGCTAATATGTGAGTGAAATTACTTTAATCCATTAAATTAGCTATGAAAAATAAGTATATAAAATTGCATTATATGAAAACAAGCTAAGAAATATAATTGGCAAACAGAGTGAAAATTAGTCATGGGGGTTCTGAGAGACATCAATAGTATGTTGTTGATATGTTCTGCATAGGAGTGGTTCTGAGACTTATACTAAAAATATCTTTTGTCAGGTCAGTTATCTCATAAAACCTATGAAAAGGGAAAAGAAATGTTAGAATTTGCTTAATGAATCAAGTATTATTTCTGATGTTAACTATGCTGTTTGTGGTTGCATTCTTGTTGAACATCATATATGATCATAAAGTTCTTCTGATGTGAAAAAAAAAAGAAAAAAAATTGCTAAGTATGCAAAATGTAAGAATCAATTTTCCAAATAAAGAAAATTATCTGGCAGCACAAAGACATGACTATTATTTATTCATGAGCAGTTAGGCACTGCAACCGTTAAAAGACTGCACATTGTACAAGAATGTGATACAGAGAATATGAAAGTAAATAAGAGGCTCACTTAGAGAATTAGGCCGAGAAGTTCAAAATAGGAAAGTTTGTCATTTAAGATGCACACTGCAGTAGAGCTTTTGCTTGCTCAGATATCTGAAGTACTCAAGCTGAAGGAGAATAAATTTGACATTTCAGTGTGGGAGCTGCTTACGTTTTCAGATTATTGGTTATTATTAATGGGTTAGGAAATAACTATATGAATAACAAACACAAGCTTCACTTCCAGATAAATAGAATTAAAGCAGGTTTTCTGACTTGTCAAAAGTTTAGTATGATAAAAACAATCCATTAAGGGTAAGTAAAGAGTGATTCTTTCATAGACAGTATTGTCAGGAGACCATCATTTTCAGACAGAACCTGCATTTTTACCAGTTGAGCATGCTCTGAGAAAAGTTCCAGTACTTTCTGGAGGTATACTCAAAAGGGGGGCACATTGTTGATATTAGTATAGTCTTAGTGTGATTCTAAAGCAACCCTGGTGATTGTACTAGTCAGACAAAGCCCTGTACTTACCACCCCAAAACTGACGTAAGAATGTCTTGTGTAACTGCTTGATGCTTGGTATATAATTGTACTTTTTCACAGAGTAGAGTATGTAATACTTATGGATATGCACTCTGTATTTCCAGCTTTGTGTATTATTGCTTCCTTGTCTTGGTCTTTCTAAAGTCATACTGTATGCCAATACACAAATTACTAGTGTTAAACTTCAGAAAACTGTCTGCTCAAAGTAACCAAGTGATATTGTAAGTCACAGGATAGTATACCGGAAATATAAGCTGATCCAAGAAAATTTCAAATTCTGGATATTTTCAAATTTCTATACCTGATTTTGACAGCATGGAAATTGTGAAGAAGTCTAAGTAAAGTACTTTGATTATTGGTGGACTTTTTCCCCATGCCTTTGATTTGTTATTTGAATAGATTCTGTGACCCTGTGGTTGTGATGTGGTATCTGATTGTTCCTGTGATTTTTCTGAGTGAATGCCTTCATCATTCATACATTTGTGAAGGGTTAATGTTCCCTGTGAAGACATTTCACTATTATACTTGAAAAAAGTTAATAACTGACTTTTTCTCCAATTGTAAGAATGCTTATTTATCCCATACTCTTAGAAGGCTTTGCATATGTACCTTTACTGTTTTTTTATTTTTTTTTTTTTTTATTTATTACTGATATTTATTTTTACTGGCAGATTTTCCTGCCTGGTGTTAGCTCCCTCGAAAATGTTCATAGGTTCAAAGGTTCATAGGTTCATACTAGGCTATCTGCCCGAGGGCATTTACAAGCCTAGCCCATAGTTTTGTGGCTTACGCCACCCCTTTAGTATGGGGAACTATACCCATTATTTTGCTGTGCCTCTGTTGAGCAGTGACACTGAGGTAATCCCTGGGGTATATCTGCGATCTCCCATCCATTGGTCAAGATTTCTCTTGAACAAGGCCAGCGAGGTGCTCTGCCTCACATATACCGGGATTTTATTCCACAGCATAGGGAGTCTTTGTATTCAAACACTGCCCAATATTAAAGGAGTAGATACTGACATACATTTGTAGCTTGGTAATAAAACAGTGGGAACAGTCACAGTCAGCTGAACAGCAACTGCATGTACATTTTTCATAATATTTAGACAATGCATATGTGTTATACATTATATTGTGATAAAATCACAAATATGTGCCAGGGTCTTAATGCTGAAAATTACCATTTAATGCAACAACATCCAATGTCTACTGTACACTGACAATATGATATTTTATTTTTAAATTTACAGAATAGCTCGAGTGCTATGGTATCTACATCATCATGTAACAGCAGCGGCAGTACTAACATCAAGGTCTTCATCATCTACCCTCAGGGTAAGCAGATATGCCATTGCTGCCTGGGGCAGCTGGAAAAGGTAACAAATATTCTTAGTAATATTTGTTATAAAAGTAAAATGTCAGACTCATGATAACTGACTGTGTAATAACTGAATAATTGCCATTGTGCTTAGGGATTACATTTTTTTTAATAAAAGAGATCCTATTTAAGACTGTCTTCAGTCTAAGCAACATGAAAGATGTTATTTAGGTGGGTGAAGGCACTGGTCAGGCTTTTCCTTTTGTACAGTATGTAACACTAACACTAATATTGGACATGTACAACATCATGATATGCGAAGATAAGTGGCTATGGAGAAGTATATAATTAATAAGAAGTGCACATCTGGAAGGAAAGTAACTCGCATGCTTGCTGCCCAAGCTCAACAGTCACATTCTAGTTGAAGCTAAAGTGGTCTTTGTCACCCTACTTGGGGAACATTACTTAATTTTCACTACTGAGTATCATCTTATATATGTGTATGGAAATATATTAATACGTGTGTGTGTGTGCGTGTGTGTGTGTGTGTGTGTGTGTGTGTGTGTGTGTGTGTGTGTGTGTGTGTGTGTGTGTGTACATAGGACTGATATCATATGAGTGAATTGCACAAATTGCGATCGCTCATAATATCAAACGTACCGGACCTCAGAGTGCTTTTTCTGAGATCTCAGTACAGTGAAGAATGGGATATTTGCCCTTTCCTCACTGTAGTACGATCTTGGAGTTGGAATATCTATTTAGCAGTGGGTGTGGGGGGCACAGCTCCCCACAATAGGAAGTTCGAGGTCCGGTACATTCGATATTATGAGCGTTCGCAATTTGTGCGATTCGCTCATATGATATAGACCCGTACACATATACATATATAGTTGATTTACTTGTTATAATAAATGCATCTGTTTGAACAGGTAAAAGCCAGTATAGATTAATAAATCACATAATCTGCCCTTTCTCCACAATAGTGTGATCTTGGAATTGGTATATATAAGAAGTAGGGGCTGTGTGGTTTGCAAAAAACAGTTTTTTTTGTTTTCACTTATTTACATTTCAAACAGTTGTACTCAATGCGGTGCAGTTCAATGGGTTGCTTGTTCATCGTGCCCCTATTTTCACTGCTTATGGAAAGTAACCAAGGAGAGAAGGGGCACTCGGGATTGGTCGGTACATGTTATTACAGGGCATCTCATATCAAAATATTCCAATAATATTTGTGCCGTGACGATTACACCTGCTTTTATGGGAATTTTGTAAACATAATAACAGCAATTTCAAGGGGAGAGAGAGGTGTTTTCTGTGATATTAAACACTAACATAGACAGCTTTTATTCACTGCCAGTGACCTTTCTCAGATCTTTGTGTGGTTAAGCTAGCTTGCAGAAATAGATACTAAACCAGAAACAAGAAGAAAACAAGTAAATTTTTAAGTGAAAAGTAACACAGGTGAAAAATATAAAATTAGAAAATTAGACTATGCCAAATCCTTTTTCTGTAAACATAAATAATGTAAAAAAAAGGCCAGTTCCTTCACAGGGAGTCAAGCGTGCCCCTGTAGTTAGCTGGCCAGTGCTTTGAGGTCACTGTTTGCAATGCTAGAAAAGTATATGCCCTGGCTTGTTGGCAACCCAACAGATGGTTCCTTGGAAGGTACAGTCACTTCCCTCCATACGTGGTAGTGTGATATCAGATTCTCCTTTTTGTTCAACATGGTTCTTACGCTGACGATCATGAGATAGTTTCCCCTATTCATTAGTAAAAAGTTTGTGTTTTCCAAGTTGTAAATACTTTTAACAGAGCAGCCTGCAAGGAATCCCGGTTTTACATAGACATTTAAATGAATTTGCCATTCTAGCTCTCTTTTTTCCATTGTATTGCTTACTTTCCATAAGTAGTGAAAATAACAAAATGGATGATTTTAATAAATAATAATGAACTGAAACAAGCATATATTTTAGTGTGTAATTGGTAAAGGTTTTCAAAACAGGGGTACAAGGGACAGTGGACAACCCAAGACCATGCATACAAATTAGATGATTTTTTTTCTATCAACCACACATACACTTCTACATGCAAATTAGGTGGAGTTTTCCTCCAACCCCGTGCACACACACACACACACAAACACACACTGTGGAATTTTCTTTTAAAATGAAGCTTAGGAAGCTTATACTCTTCATTCAAAACTGAACATCTGGTCATCATCTTTCATCTGAATTGCTACCACCTAGCATATCCTACTTCCATGTTTAAGTATGTCCTGGTGGACTACCAAGGTAACCCATCAGGTTTGGATTGCCAAGTCAGAGTTTTCACATTACAGATAACTATTTGATTTATATGTATTTTCCTTAACCTGGGACCATGAAGAAGATGAGATCTGGAGCCAGTGAAACTGCACACAGTGAACAAGATGTCTTGTTTTTAAAGTGTTAGGAAGATGTTGTAGCAATTTGTCAGAAGCAGCCACGTTACCTTTACCTGGATCACAGCTCTGGTATGGGGGACAATATTCTTTTTGTGATTCAGAATATCTGTGGCAGCAGTATTCTGCTCTTAGAATTAACATGACATTATGCCAGATGGATAGTTTCATTTTGGGTCTAATGTTGTAACATATTTGGATGAAAATGGGAATGACATTGCTGGGAAATTAATTGAGCACACCCTCTGTAACAAAATGTATGCATTTTATGTTGCACTGCTTATCAAAATGAAAAGGAATTTACCTGTCAGTGACTACACTACGAAACATTGGCAGCTTATTCAACTCTTATACCAAATTGCAGCTGACGTCCACAGCTGTGATAACCATTGGCACTCATCTTTGATACAGCAAACCTAGGCTGGAGTACAGCCAGCTTATGGAGGAACTTGCTGTGAAATAAATCAGTGAGTACAAGTGGCCACACCAGCAGCACATCTCTGAAACAGATGCATCATTTTTGAAATTCTGGACAACATTACTTTAAAGTTCTGTAGTGGAAGAAAGGTTTACCTTTAAATGACTCATGTCAACTGTCCTGATTTTGTCACGTGAGCAGGGAGCCTTCAGTATGGTTTGCAGTATTAAAATGGAACTGACAGAGTCATTAAGTGATAGAACACTACATATTTACTAGCAATCAAAACGAATGAAGGTAATGACGTTCTTTGTACATTAGTCAAATTCTATTTTTTAAAATGCAAAAAAGGCAGTGATAATTTAAAAGATATTTCACATGGCACAGTGGCCACAAGCCTAACAATGAATGTGGAAGAGGAGTGAGACTCAGCTGCAGCAGGAATTGCATTGCTGTTAATCAAGTTGATCCGGTACCAGCCACAGTGAGAGGATGACATGGCTACTCATTTCACAAAGACACAACAATATGCTTGCATTCTTTTGTCCCATTGTCGCTCTGTGTTTGATCCTTGTGTTTCTGAGCAATATCCAATAATTCTAGTGGAAGTAGGAGCGGCCGGTATGCATATCTTATGCTGATTATCTGTATAGATTTTTGGAGAGATGTACTTACTTTCCAAGAGCCTTTGTCTCTATATTTGATGTCTACAGGTTAAGAAACCAAAGTAAATTAATGTGTTAAAGACAGGCATCAGGAAGATGGAGGTGATTCCCTGTATGTAAACACTGCTGTAAGTATGTCAACAGTATGGACATTATGTTAAGAGGCAATGGGAAGATTGCAGAAAACTAAATAATGATGGATTTATAGAGCTTTACTTATTTTTTTCACAACCATCCACAATGCAATGTGCATAATTTAAATACTGTAGATAAGGAACTGTTTCCAGAAGTAAGAGTTTATGGCGTGGCCTAGGATGAACACAGGATAGCAGCAGATTTCTTCAGCTCCACCAATTTCATTACATTGACAGGAATTAATTACTTAAAAAATTAATTTTTGAAGTAATTTTCTTTCTAAATATGTTTGTTTTATATAGTTCTAGAACTATATCTAAAAAAGAAAGGAAATCTTAATAATATTCCTGTCAGAAATTACTTTGGAAATTTTCCTGTCAGTTTATCAGTCTGAAATGAGTTCCAGAAAGACAAATTCTCAAGACTCCAGCATCAAGAAAGAACTTCAGTCTCTAATAATTATAGTCCAGCAACTTACTGCTAAGATGGATAAAATGGATACTAAAATAGACACTTTCATAGAAAAAACTACAAAACAAATAGACTTGTTACATATGGACCTGCAACAACAGAAGATCCAGATGACAGGCATAGAAGAAGCTGTGAATGACATGGAAAATAGAATACAAGAAGAGGAAATCAACATTGAGTTTCTGCTGAAACAAAATACACATTTACAAACAAAGCTGGATGACCTGGAAAATAGATCTAGGCTAATAACATTAGGATTTTTGGACTGCCAGAAAATATTGAAGGTAGCAATATTACTTCTTTTTTAACAACATGGCTCCCTAAAACTTTAGATTTACCAGAAGCATTCTCTTTTGGTATTGAAAGAGCACATAGATCTATAGCTAATACTAACTCTAACAAAAACTATCCTAGATCAGTTATAGTTAGATTTCTATCATCTTTTGATAAAGAGATGGTTCTTCTTGGGCTAAAGCTCCTGTTAAGATTAATGAAACAACTGTGCATTTTGACAATGACTATTCTTCCATGGTATTAGCTAAAAGAAAAGTTTTTCTGCCACTAATAAGGAAGCTTAAAAAAGCACAGTTTAAAACATACCTTCTGTTTCCTGCCAAGCTTAAAATCTTCCTTCCTGATGGTCCTAAAATTTTCGATGACTTAGACTCTGCTTTACTGTTTATCAAAAAAATAAGATTTTGGAAAAAATAGAAGAAATGGAATGGGCTAGTCCTTCGTTAAAGAGACTGGCAACTGAAACTTCGTGGAAGACTTCAGAGAAGAAAAAGAGACTAAAAAACAAATGATTTGTACTATGTTTTTTTTTCTCTCTCATCATTTTATTTTATTATTAATCTTTTTAAATATAGTTCCTGCATTTCCAAGAAGCAACAAATATTTTGAAAAATATTTAATCAAAGTTATTCTCTGTGTGCAAAGAAATGTTTTGTTTCATAACTAGTCAAAATATCTGGAGATTTAATGGCAAGCTGTGATTTAACTTATTTCTCTTTCTGAAGAGGAAAAATAAGGTCAGTAATTTGATACATTTTTTTTCCTTTAAAAGTTTATATGTTCTTTAAATGCTATTCCTAATTATACTTTCTTGATTACACTGCTTATGCTTGTTTGTAAATAATCTGTCATGCTTTAACTAATAATAATTAGAACTAAATAATAGTAAATAATTTGTTTTATTTTTAACTCTATTAATATAAACAGTAAGTAACATTCTATTGTATAGCTTTCTCTTATATTTTTTTTTATTTCTGCCTTACACCCTTTTACTTTCTACTCTCTTTTCTTTATTAATATATAGAAATGCTTTTGATCATATAGACACAGTAAATAATAAGATTTGCATAGGAGTTGAGTTGGGACAAAAATGTTGAGTTTTGTTACTTATTAATAATTTTGGGCTTAATTTCACTTACATAGAGTCTGTAATAACCTGTAGAATGCATTGTGAAGGTTTTGTCATGTTTAGATGCATTTACACTGCTAAATGAATGTTTGTCACTAGTTTTAATAAGTTTCCGCCAAAATGTTAAGAGAGACAATCTGGGATGTGGGCTGTCTCATGCACAGTGTCCATGAGCTACTTCAAAAGCTTCAACTCTCAGAATTCTCACAGAGAAGCTGAAAGCAGCTAGTCTCACCTTTGACCTAGATATCACACTGACACATCACAGATACAGGAATGACACTACCTAATTATACTTTCTTGATTACACTGCTTATGCTTGTTTGTAAATAATCTGTCATGCTTTAACTAATAATAATTAGAACTAAATAATAGTAAATAATATGTTTTATTTTTAACTCTATTAATATAAACAGTAAGTAATATTCTATTGTATATACTTCTTATAGCTTTCTCTTACATTTTTTTGTTATTTCTGCCTTACACCCTTTTACTTTCTACTCTCTTTTTCTTTTCTTTATTAATATATAGAAATACTTTTGATCATATAGACACAGTAAATAATAAGATTCGCGTAGGAGTTGAGTTGGGACAAAAATGTTGAGTTTTGTTACTTAATAAGTTTCCCGCCAAAATGTTAAGAGAGACAATCTGGGATGTGGGCTGTCTCATGCACAGTGTCCATGAGCTACTTCAAAAGCTTCAACTCTCAGAATTCTCACAGAGAAGCTGAAAGCAGCTGGTCTCACCTTTGACCTAGATATCACACTGACACATCACAGATACAGGAATAGCAGATTAATAATATGTGTTAAAAACCTATGTCCCAAACATATACATTACTATAACTCATTTAATTCATCTGATTGACAAGCATAAATAATTTTATAACTCTATACTGGAAGAAATTGTCATGTGATATATTTTAAAGCAGTAGTATAGCATGTTTGTAAAATCTGGTTACTAAAATGTGTTTGCTGTGCATTATTTTGTATAAAGCAGACAGATTTATTGAAGGGACAGCAATGTAAGATGGTGCTCAGTAAAGATACAACTCAGTGAGATCAGATATATATATATATATATATATATATATATATATATATATGTGTGTGTGTGTGTGTGTATATGTGTGTGTGTATGTGTGTGTTTGTGTGTATGTGTGTGTGTGTGTGTGTGTGTGTGTGTGTGTGTGTGTGTGTGTGTGTGTGTGTGTATGTGCGTGTGTATGTGTGTGTGTGTGTGTGTGTGTATGTGTGTGTGTGTATGCATGTGTATGTATATATATATATATGTATATGTGTATATGTGTGTGTATGTGTGTATGTAGGTATATATATATATGTATGTGTGTGTGTATGTGTGTGTGTATGTGTGTGTATGAAGATATGTATATAAATGTTTCTGAGAATCTGCTTAACTATGAAGTATGATTTATAACAATTTCTATGAATACAATATTTTATTCTATTGGCAATAATGAGTTTGAGTAAATGCTCATATACAAGCAATTCAAGGTTTTTTTTGGAAGCTGTTAACTGTATTTACATGACAGAAAATAGATGCATCCTAATATATGTAATGTCTGAATCATATTAGCCAAAGTTTTTGATTTAAATGAATGTTAGAACTTATTTTTCTCTCCTCTTGATTTCTAACATCAAGATTATTTGAATGCTATTTGAATACAAGTGTTTTATATTACATGGATGTATATAGTAGTATGAACAGTTTTTAAAAAAAAAAAAGTTTATTTTAGTTTATATGATGCTGTTTTACCAAATGTGTAGTCTTGTCTTGCTAGATAATTGAATTGAAAACTGTTAACTTCAGTTAAATATAACTAGTATTAAATTGATAATGTGGTAGCTGACGACTGCTGCTTAGGGTAGGGGGTTAACTTGAGTGGTAAATACTACTCTAAGTTGGAGTTTATAACTCCAGGCTGGATGCAAGGTTTAATCCTTACATTATTTTCACTTGTTCATTGTTATTTGTATATAGTTTTGACATCCACAATATATTTTGTACATTCATTGTCACTACAAACAAAATTGAATCCTATATGAAATCCCATAAGAGATTCAATAAATACAGCTATATTTAAAGGTACACCTAAAGGAGGAGATGTAACATTACTTATCTTGTTATTTGTTATTTTGATCATAAGATTCTTAAGTTTTAAAAATGCCAAATGACATCTTTAAAAGGAATTTCTTTAAACATTAATGGATTGAATAATCCATGTAAAGGGCAAGCCTAATAAGATACATTAATTTACATAAGGCCAACTTAGTCTTCCTACAAGAAACCCATCTCTTGAAAAAGATATTGATAAACTAGCCACAAACAAATATACAGTATTGGTTAGTTCAGAGCACACTCAGAAAAAGAGGAGTGGCTATTTTATGGAATAAAAGTATGCCCATTCCTAAAACCATTAAGTCTTATCAGGATGACAAAGGAATGTTTTGTATGGTTACAATACAAATTAATGGGAAGACTTACACTTTAATTAATGTATATTGGATACCTGGAATTGGTATTAATACAGTGAAACATCATCTTGATAAGATCATATCATTCTCTATAGGAGATATTATTTTAGCTGGTGACTTTAATTGTATACTACATGAAAGTGATACTACCACTATAGGAAAGAGAAGAATTACATCTAATGCAAAACATTTAAAGGATTTTGCTAATTCTTATCATTTGAATGATATTAATAATCAGATAGATTCAAAATCATTACCATACACCTGTTTTTCTAACAGATACAAAACTTATTCAAAAATAGATAGGCCCCGGGATTCATGAAGCTCGGCGCAAGGCCGGCGTAAGGGCTGCGCCGGCGGTGCAGTGAATAGCCGGCGTAGTAGCGCCATATGCATAGTAATGAGAGCGCGCCGCAACCACAGACACGCGTAGTGTGCGTGGCGAGCACAAGTAGGATGCGTCCGGAGGCGTGGCTAAGCCGGCAGGCGGTGAGCAACCTAATGTGCTGACTGCCACGGTCCGCCCATAATAGTAATGGCAGCAGCCAGGGCCCATGCAGAATGAAACGCACGTAGAGTATGCAACATAGTACCCGTCCCAACTAAACGGAGAAGCAAATACAACCCATGAAGCCCTAAGTGTACCCGTCCAAGGAGCAAAGGATACGCTTAAGACCGCGTTTGTCCCGCAATGCACCGTCAGTGGTCATACCCAGAGAAGGTGTACCGCAGCATGTCAGCGCCGCACCGACATAGGAGTAGCGACTAAGGTTACCACCTGTCCCACTTTGCGAGGGCAGTCCCTCTAG